>NW_015112652.1:933174-934037 GCF_001443285.1 Poecilia latipinna | reverse complement strand
AATCAACACTTCAAAATAAATAAGGGTTCAAAATCAACACTTCAAAAATAAATAATGGTTCAAAAACAAAATCAACACTTCAAAATAAATAAGGGTTCAAAATCAACACTTCAAAAATAAATAATGGTTCAAAAACAAAATCAACACTTCAAAATAAATAAGGGTTCAAAAATAAAATAAACAAGGTTTCAAAAATAACATCAACACTTTACAATTAAAAAATGGTTCAAAAATAACATCAACACTTTAAAATTAAAAAATGGTTCAAAAATAAAATCAACACTTAAAAATGGTTCAAAAATAAAATCAACAGTTCAAAATACAAAATCTCTGGAAAATAAAATATTGTGTATGTTGTTTTGAAAAACATTGGAATATAAGCACTTTTTTCAAATCTCCATTGTGGTAAGATCATGAAAGTTCTTCTTAAATCCATGGAAACTCAACAGTTTGTAAGGTAGGTGAGACACCAACTAACACATCTTCATTCACAGTCTTACTTGTAAATCGATTTTTCTTTTCTTGGACGTTTTGATGTTAGCTTGTCGATGTCAGTTTTATTCGCTGGGAAAATCAATAAGCAGCTTGAGGTGACTCTGCTGCTCTCTAGTGGCGAGAAGCCGTAATGTTAGCTGGTAACAATCGGAATGCATTGTGGGAGATGTAGTTTGCAGTCAATTCGTGCTCAAAACCTATTTTAAGTCAATCATTGGCCTATAAAATGCTGGGGCGGGCCACATAAAATGACATGGCGGGCCACATGTGGCCCGCGGGCCTTGAGTTTGACACATGTGTTGTAGGGGGTTGTTTCTGGAGTTGGCAAGCCTGATGGTCATATAATAATCCAGTATGGCAAGTCAACT
>NW_015112652.1:902171-930318 GCF_001443285.1 Poecilia latipinna | reverse complement strand
TAAAATAGTACATGACCGATTTTTTTTTTTTTTTATGTTGTCGGTCAAGATAACGTCTAGCGCGACCTGCCGCCCTGACACCAACTCACACACATCTTCATCTTACTTGTAAATCGATTTTTCTTTTCTTGGACGTTTTGATGTTAGCTTGTCCATGTCAGTTTTATTCGCTGGGAAAATCAATAAGCAGCTTGAGGTGACTCTGCTGCTCTCTAGTGGCGAGAAGCCGTAATGTTAGCTGGTAACAATCGGAATGCATTGTGGGAGATGTAGTTTGTAGTCAATTCGTGCTCAAAACCTATTTTAAGTCAATCATCGGCCTATAAAATGCTGGGGCGGGCCACATAAAATGACATGGCGGGCCACATGTGGCCCGCGGGCCTTGAGTTTGACACATGTGTTGTAGATGATTTAGCTGCATGGTTGTTCTGTTAACCTGTTGTTGCCATCCTCCATCTTTGTGCACCAGGTTCTACCATTTTCCATTTCATCACCTTGAATCATCACAAGAAAAGACAATATAATATTGTTTTCTGTTTCCTCATGCTCTCCCAGAGGCTCACTGGCAAAGTATGTTGTTTATTCCTGTTGCATAGTCAGTAAAGTTGGACTTTAGCTGTAATGGGGTCATAACAACCATCTATATGTTCCTGGTTTGCGTTAGGTGGCTGCTGGCATATGAGAACACAATGTCTTTCCACTTCAGCAATTACTTTGTCGGCTACCTGAGTGAAACTACAGCGACTCTCGCTGGGGCGGGCTTTACGGAGGAGAAAGAGAACCTCAAATGGTGAGAAATCATTCACCTCCTTTAAATTTGACCTATTATTTGCGCTTGAACAGGTTAGGATAGGTATGTGGGCTTTACAGTGCATGTTCATTACATTTGTTCCTCAAAATCATTCTTGGGTAATAGGATGTTGGTCTGCTCAGTTCTGCCTATTTTGAGCTGTTTTAGGGTGTCTTGTCACTTTAAATCCATACAACTTGCTGCTGGCCACGCCCCCAAACTCCACGGTTACACTCGCATGTGAAAGTGGCTGAAAACAGATGTGCAATTATTCAACGGTACATCTTTAAAAAGCATTAGTAGAGCCTCCTGGACAACCAACAAGAATGCAGCAAGGTTTATGGATTGTAAGTCAACAATAAAATATTTGTCTTTTCCAGCAGCCGTTGTACAGCGAATACAGCGGTAAAACCACCTGATCAAATGTGCTGGAACTCCACTTGAGTTGCTAGGTAACAGGGCTGAGCTTGGCTGGGGTTGCTAGGTAACGGGGCAGTGCCCAAAGATTGTGACTTAACGGTAAGGAGGTTTTTGAAGCGACAAAATTTCCAGAAACCAAAAATCATCAACTTATTGCCAAAAAATGTCGAGCAGTTGGGTTGTTTTTAAAAGCAGTAGAGAAACAAATAGGTAGAAAATGTGCAAACTGTGAATTTTGCACAATAGGTTCCATTTAAACCAAGAAAAAAGCATCCATCTCTTTTATTTAATTCCTATCAAACCGTTTTCTTTGCAGGGATCTGAGCGTGTCCAAGCCGCTCCACGTGGAGTTTCCCCGCTCCATGGTGGAGGTGGCGACGTCGTGGAACGTGCCCATGTCCCGCTTTCTGCACACATGTGAGTGGCTGTCAGCAGTGACTGCAGGAATCTGATTCATGTTAACATAAGGTCACTCACACAGTCATGAAACATTCAGCATTTTAAAGGTCTCAATAATTATGGAAATGTAAAAGAAAATGGGAATTTCATTTATATCTGTATTTTGTTCTTTTTCACCTGTTTGATCATTTGTTCTTTCTTTCTTTTGTCTCTTCTTTAGCTTGTTCTTTTTTCCCCTTTCTTTCTATTACCCTTTTTTCTTTTATCTTCTGTTGTTTCTTTCATTTGTTTGTCCTTTTTCTTTTGTTCTTTCATTTGTTTGCTCTTTCCTTCTTTCTTCTATTTTTTGTTCTCTTTCTCCCCTACTTTCCGTTTTCCTTTTTTTCTGTTTCCTTCTTTGTCCTTTCTTTTTTCCTTTCTGTTCTTTTCTTTAGTTTTTTCTTTAATTTTTTGTCCTTTCTCTTGTTTATTTTGTCTTTTAGTTATTTCTTTCTTTGTCTCTTTTATTTTGTTTTTTCCTTCTTATCTTTATTTTTTCTTTATTTCATCCTTCCTTTCTTCCTTTTTGCCTTGCTGTCTTTCGTTCTTTTGTTTGTTAATCCATCCTTACTTTAATCCTTTCCTTATTTTGTCTCTCTTTTCTTTCTTATATAATATGTGTTTTTATTTTCAGGCTTCATACTCAGGCCTCCATAATGTTTTTTAGACGTTTGTATTTAATATTGGACCATATGAACGTAAACTCTGGATATTTGGGTCTGGTGTCTCGTATTTTTCTCTCAGATGTTTTCAAGAGTGCCGTCAAATTCGGGATGTTCACTGCCGTCATGGTGACCTACATCGCCAGCGCGCTCTTACATGTGAGTTTATATAACTTCACCTTCTTTTAAATGTGTTTGCATCAACAAGATTGTTGAAGTTTTTGTACATTTTAGGGTCTAAGTTTCCATCTGGGTGCAGTTCTGTTATCTCTGGGGTTCATTACGTACGTGGAGCACGGTAAGAGCCGAACTAATGGTTCGTCTTCTCCACATGAAAACATTTCCATTCAGAGGAAGTATTTAACTGCTTCAGTTCAACGTACTGCTTGTCATTTTCCTCCATGTCTGAAGAGAGTCTTTCATTCGTTTCTGTTTTGTTTCAGTTTTTCGGAAGAGGCTTGCCGCCATATTTAATGCGTGTGTGCTTTCGAGGAAATGTCAGCCAAACTGCAGTCACCAAAACAAAAAGGTAATGCGTTTGCAATGAGGCGTTATGTGTTCATATTTTTAATTGCTTTTCAACTAAAGGAAAACATTTAATTAAAAATATAACAAGAGAACAAACTCACATCTCGGCTCCCCAAAGTCAACCAAAAAAAACCTCAGATACGCATGTGTATCTACATTCATTACCGAAGCAAAACATCTTCATAACAGGCACCATCAGTTGGGTAAAACCTCCGAATTTGAAAAATAGGAAAGAAAACATGAACATTTTTTGTAAAACCTTTGTGTAGATCCTCGTAAAGTGCATTTAATTTTCTGAAGCTTTAATTCTTACTTGTTAAATTGTCTGTTTTAGCTACTTTTTCAATGCCTGTCTAAACCGTAACTACGCTGAACCAAAGATTACAAGTTTCAGACGTCAGGTTTTTGTTTTAACCGAACATCAAATTAATTTGTTGCCGTTTCTTAGATCTGCTTTTCTCTGCGCTGTATTCAGAAATATAACAATGAAATCTCTCATGTTTGTTGTTGCTGCACTGATTGTTGAGCAACACTTAACAATACCAGACTATCACATTAGGAAACATGAGATCTTACACTTGATGTGCGACTAAAGAAGCATGAATATCATATTGTAATGCCTACATGGAGTGCTGGAGTGAAAAAACAGTAATCTGTTGCTATTCTTGAATATTTCAGTAATTTACTGAAATGTTTAGTTTGGAAATAAATATTTCAATAAGCTGCCATATATGTGCTGCATTTCGTTCTGTAATTACGTTGCCTAGCTTATGCAGACTGAGTTATGTTATTATGGGTCACATACTTTAAAATAACACATCCAGTCAAGGCTGCATGAGATCCAGAGTCGCCTACCATAATGCTTTCTCTGTTTGCAGAAGCTGTGGGTGTATATGATTAACATAGCATTTTCTGCTTTGGCAATACTTCACTTGACATATCTGGGCTCTGTGTTCAACTCCAGCGTGGACTACATGGAGGAGGATGAGGTGAGATGAGAGACTGCTGCTCCACTGAGGGAATGCACATTTTGCTGCAGTAAAGCAACATCTGAAATGAAAGAAACAGAGAAAATTCAGTTTAATAAACAGCTTAACAGACACCGCTGCACTGCAGCTGATGTGAATCTGTGATGAAGAAGTGCAAGTAACATCGTCTTTGTGCTTTTAATACGAGTCAAAATAATGTTGGACTTTTTTTGTTTTCCTCTAAAACTGTCAGAAGTGGGCAGAGCACCCAGAAATTGTACTCAAGTAAGAGTAGCACTACTTCCACATATTTTTACTTAAGTAAAAGTAAAAAGAAGACATCCAGGAAATGGCTCAAGTAAGAGTAAAAAAGCATTTGATAAGAAGTCAAATAATGAGCAACTGATCAAAATAATCATTTAATATTTAGAAATCACATCATCAGATGGATCAAAATATAAAGTTGAGTTGAAATTTTTGGCATTTTAAGGACAAAAATTACAATAATTTATACTAAGTGTGTGTCTGGGTCTGGTGAATTTTGGTTAAAATGTTTGTTTTTGATTCAGGGGTAGAAAATCCAGAAATGTTGCTTAAGTAAGTAGCGATACTTCATAATTAAATTACTCAAGTAAAAGCACTTTGACTTTAAGATCGGGAGCCCATTCGCTTTATTTCTTCTTCTGTGGTATTGTTAAATTGTTTGCACCTCTTTTATCTTGACCTGCGTACGGAAGAGGATTGGGGCCACTGGAAAAAAAAACCTGTTCTGACTTTAATTTCAGAATTCTGAGATTAAAGTCAGATTTTTTTTTCTTTTTCCCCGTGGCCCTAATCCTCTTCCGTACCTGCGGGAGAGAGATGGGTGTTTATTATTTTTTTAATCTAAATACATCCAGTTTATATTTATTAGGTTGGTTTTTCTTATCACCATTGTAATATATAAATCCATTCCTTTAAGTGAATATCTAAGTGAACCAACAATTGTAAAGCGGCAGGAATCAACTTTAGTTTTGTCTAGGACTTGGAGCGGCCGCCCATGTCATAGTTGTTTTTCTTTGTTCTCGTCAGAATAAAACAAACCATCCATTCCACATAAAACCTTCGTCACGGCCTAATTTTAAATAAACCAGCCAATTGCAGAAATGATCCGGTTACACATGCCTGACCAAATTCCGATTTGTAGCGGACCCTGTGTGTGAAACGGCATTAGCCTAACTTTGATTTGATTTTTGCGGAAATCACACACCAACATCAGAGAAAATCTTTCACGCTGCTTCTCCTTTTGGAGGAGGACGGTGACAGATTCGAGTCGGTGCTCGCATCTTTTTAAAGATCTTCGGTGGCTCTATTTTTATAGCTCTGTGACAAGACAACACAACATTTGTAAAGTATTTATAGTGGAATGCTACGTAGCTTTTAGCTGCGTTCACACTGCAACCTTAAGCGACCCAATTCCGATTTTTTCATGACAGTCCTTTTCGAATGTGACCCGGTGTTCTGTCAGATCAGCATACGTTGTCAGATAGTCATACGCTTAGCTCAGACATGTATACGCAGTCATTACCATATGATTTTATTTAATCAGAAACATAGAATCATGACGTAGATCATCATACACTTTAACAGCTGTATGACATCCTGACTTAGCGGTTAAGTAGATTAATGAGTTTTACACGGGCCTGTGTTGTAGTTGACTTCAGCCGCAGCCAGACCTGCTTTAAATACACTTTGAAACCACGACAACGCATGTATATCTATCTAGTTATATTATATCATATTATAAACAATTTAATGACTTATTTTCGTCATAACTTGTTGCGTATGCTGAACTGACGACTCCGCTGACGGTCGGACTTCTTAATGCGCATGCGCGGACATGCGTACTCACTGCATGTATGCTATCCTGACAGCGTATGGCTATCTGACAGAACACCAAGCTGCTTGGATGTCCAATAAATATCCGATCTTTTCAAATGTGACCTGAATCTTAACAGTCAGGTCGCGTTCAACAGAACGGAACGTCATTGTTACTCGACAAACGTCACTATTCTGCGCCCTGATTCTCACAAGCGGGAAGAAAAACAACAACCATGGCGGACGATAATGAGGATTAAGTTGTTAATATACTGGTTCCGGTCGGACAACAACTTTAAAATCGTAAGCTACGCTCCACCGTTAGCATCCATGTTTACTTCCGCAAACACTGAGCACTTCTTTTTTTCTATGGCGGTTGGCAAAACACTGAGCACACTCTCTGTGACGTTATTGCGCCCTCTACTGCGCATGCACGACAAAAAAAAAATCCGATTTGACAAAAAAAATCGAGATTTTTTCACACTTCGGGCTGCAGTGTGAACGTAGCCTGTGACGCGTGATTTACGTCTTCGCCTCCTGCAGGACGAGATCACCCACCACACCATCCAGAAGTGGTCGGAGCTGAGCTGGACGAGCCACTGGGCCACGTTCGGGTCCTGGATACTGTACCGCCTCATTCTCTAACAACTAGAGACCGAGAAGAAGAGAGAGAAGCAATAATGAGAAGCAGGTTTTCCACTTTTCTGTACTGTGACGTCATCCTGCATCAGACTTGCAGTTTTCAGGTTGGGCTGTATGCGGGTCGGGGAATGCTATTCTATCCTTCTGGGGACTGGTTTCGATATCTGTGAAAAGAAAAAGACAGACCGCAGCGCCTTTTTTCCCCTCCCTTTTGTCTGTTTCACATTGTTGTTTTTTTTGTTTTTTTTATCTGAGGCTCAGTCATCATGGCCTCCTGTTGTGGCAGCGTTTACCACTGTCTCACTGTGACTCACAATCAATAACTATCAACATGGCGGACACTTGACGGTGCGCGTCAGGCAGATGCCCCCCTTAAATTTGGACTTTAACTAGGACATTCTAGCATATTTGTATGATTTGATCCAAGGGTTCATCCACTCGTTTAATATCCTAAAAAATGCTTAAGTTTCAATTACGGTTTGAAGATGTTGGATAGTCAAACTGCACAGTTTTGTAATAAAGTGGAACCTAATGTTTGATTACCCTATCCTTCCACTTCATAATTAGAATCTCAATAAAATACATTTAAGCTTTTGGTTGTAATGTCACAAATGTGAGACGTTTGAAGGCGCTGCGCTGGTGACATTCCCTAGTCTTCTTGTCCTCAACAAATCTAATTAAATGTCCAGAATCAATAATGCAGTTTCCTGTCTCTGTGATGTTTTTTATTTATTTTTTTCCAGCCAGGCTGCATCGTGGCTGCTTGTTTGCGGTTCTGTCAGGGAGCCTAATCAAAACCCACAGAATTGAATTTTTTATGAACCCTGGTAGGCAGGTGGAGCATGGCTAAAGGAGACAGCCGGAGACTCTGGCTGCTGTAACCAGTCGATTGTGTGGAACTGCTTCCAATTTAAAATATGAGAAACCAGCGCACGTCTCTTTCTCCTCCTAGGAACCAACAAAGACTTTCTTTACTGAATTCAACAAGCACATGTTGTTACTAGACTGCATTTTTACCACCAACTAATCCTCCTTTTGTGATTTTTAGATATATTAACGGTTTTAGATGATTCAATCTGACTTTTTTTTTTTTTTACTAGTGTAGTATCCTGATGGTGTTTTTTTTTGTTTTTTTTTTTGTATGACTTGAATTATATCTTTAAACATATGTGATTTTGATTTCCCCCCTTCCCTTCTTTCTACAATATAACTTAAGAATCAGGGTATTTGAGATGTATTAACAAAAATTCTCTTTCAGCTTTGTATAAACTTAAGTAAAATTATTAATTATTCTATACCAAGCATTTCTCTTACCTCCAGGTTTTTACTTAATAGATGCTTTTAATTATTTACAGCCTGATGAAAGAGTGAGTGTGTGCATCAGAAAATGAAGATGTGGTGTTAGATAAGAGCTTTTGTTGATGTGCCAAGTTTCTGCTGTAGTGCCACTCAGTATAATAACCACTGTAAATACCTTATATTTGTGTTTTGTCCCTAAATATGTAAAATGGAACGGCATACCTGTGATATTTTTATAAAATTTTACATGAAACGTCAAGATGCAGTCCTTGTTTTGATTTAGTGAATCTCAATGAAGTAGAATCTTCGTATTTCCAACAAACAATTTTAAGATTAATCTCAGAAAACTTGTATTGAAAATGCTTGAAAGTGCTTAAATTTTGCTGTGGTAAAAGCTTGTGAACTCAATTTATATATATATGTATATATTTCAATAAAAATGTATATTGCATGTAATTGGCATATCATGGGCTATCATGGCTATTGATTTAACCTTACAGGAGTAACAAAAAATAATAATTTATTCAAATTATACATACAGTTTTAACTTAATTTAATATTGTTCATTTTAAGTCTGTTTACTTGAAATAACGATTAATCGATTACTAAATTTCAACAGTCGATTAATCCGATTAATTGTCTCAGCCATACAATAAAGATATCGTTTTGATTACATTTACTAAGACGGTACATCACAATATCAGCCGTGTGTAATAAATATTCTTTATTTGAAATAGTATTTACAAAAAGAATGGATGAACTGTTTGCATAAAGGAGGGCTTAGTCTGATCCAGCCTGGAGTGTTTCTTCACATCCAGTGAGGAAGAGTTTGGGTTAGACAGGCTGAGAGGAGCAGAGGGCAGAAGCAGATGGTGATGGATGGAAATCAGGTCTGCCTTGTGCCTCTGTGGGGGAAGGCAGATGTTGTATTGCAGAGCTGCACGGCGGCTTGAGAAGGGACGTTTGCTCAGCCCCGTCTCCCCTGAAGACCCCCATGTTTACGACGACAAGACCCCAGCAGTGTCTCCAAAGCCATCTTCACAAACGCCTGGAAGTTACTGCTTCTCTCCCTTCGGCTGTCCTGCGAGGGGACAAAACGGAGACAGATACCTTCACTGGGAACACAGCGGACTTTACTACTTCCTGTACTCCAAAGTACTTCCTGTATCTGTCAGGATTTTGGTAAATGCTTACCTCCTTGCTTCTTGTTATCATCTCCTTTCTGATCACCTTTCTTAGGCTGTTCTTTAGGACTCTGAGGTTGCTGTAAAATTAAAACTTAAGTAAATATCAAAAAAATGTAAATATTTTTATTTTGAATGTTGCTCAGTGCCGGTTAGAGCCTTTTTGGGGCCCTCTGTCCCCCATACCAACATGCAAACACCAGATGATTTATCATGATTTAACACACCTATCATTAGCACCATTTGTAATTAGCATGCATTGTACCAGGGTTGTTATGACTATTGATTTTAACCTTACTAGAGGAACAAAATAAAAATAAAATTGGGTTTTGAAATGCAGGGTGGTATTTAAGTGTACCATTTTATTTTAACTATTTGAAACATTAAATTTAATATCTTATGTTTCCCCAACAGTGGCAGCAGCCATCAACAGAAAGAGATTAATCATTATTTATAAAAACAAAATAGAAATTGTTTTTTCATGCGTGATAGCAGTTAGTTTGCAATTTTTAATATTATATATATATATATATATATATATATATATATATATATATATATATATATATATATATATATATATATATAATTTATTTATTTATTTATTTTTGGTGCACTTGGTGGCCCCCTGGTGGCGTGGAGGGCCCTAAGGAGTCGCTTAGCTCGCATTGCCTTGGGCCGGCCCTGAGGCTGCTTCTAAAAAACGATAAATTCCAGGTAATTATGTTTAATGAACCCTAAAACTCTCTGTATTGTCAAGATTGATAGTTTTACCACTTTCTCCACTGTTTGTTCAATAAAAGCCTCAATAAATGGCAATAAGGCAATAAATTTGAAAATACTGTTATAATGTGCATGTTAGTAATAAAATTAAAACTTCTTTATGTGACTGGTGTAAAAAAGGAGGAAATTACAAATGGGAATGTTTTTCAAGAGCATTGTTTGTGTTTGTTGGGCTATAAATACTGTGACACAAGATTTAATAAATAGTTTTGTCACTTTTATTGTTATAAAAGTACTGCTAAATATTGCTCACCCCTGTGTGCTATACAGTTAAATTGATTTATTAAAATATAAAAGTGAGTATTTACCTTGGTAGCTGACTTCTTGTCCGACTTATTACCTGGATGTGGTTAAATTACAAGATGTGATTAAAAAATGTACAATACAGCTATTGTTTGTTTAATCTTAGCTTTGGTTTAGTGTTGAAATAATAATAATAAAAAACAATATTTCACAGAATTATTGTGGTCCATGTTGCTCACCTTTCGTTCCTGGCATGTTGGCTGTTCTCCAGAGTCTTTGCTCTTTTGTGTTTTTTATTAGGAGGGGAAATGCACTGCTTAATGTGCTGCCCGAGTTGGCCATTTATGGGCCGTGCTTGTGAATGGCTCCGTCACTGGGGCCCCTTCGAGAAAGAGCAGCGAGAACAAGCAAAGAGCGCGGTCAGCTGAGCAGCGCGTCCCCTGGCTCTGCGGGCCTTTGCTGAGCCAGGCGAAACCTTCTAATACCGCCATTGTGAACTTACTGGAACTGGGCGCTCACCCATTGTTAGAGGCAAGTAAGGATTCCCATTGTGGTAAATTATATGTTTTAATTTCACTGAACTGAATCAAGTGTGGTCTCATTATATAAAAATACTTCTCATGTTGTCAGAATTGTATTGAATGGTATTGAATATGAAGTTTTGTTGGTGTAGAGTATCCAAAAATTGAAAGATTAGCACTACTTTAATATATTTTACTCAAGAAAAAGTAAAAAGTAGCTGTGCAAAGCAAAAAAGTATTTGGTAAAATACTTGTTTCAAGTAGTACCGATGAAATCACCAAAAATTACATAATCAGACACACCAAAATACAGACTTATGTGGAAACGTTTGGTGTTTTAAAGATCAAAATGAACATAAGTTATATAAATAACATAATTACAAAACAAAGCATCAGGGAAAAGGGGGGGAAAAACACATTGATGTAATTTAGCAATATACAGAACAAAAGTGGTTTGATTTGATTGACAACATAAGGACATAACAGGCCACATAAAAACTTGTGACTGGATTGGAGGGCTTTGAGTTTGACACAAAAACCAATTAATCAATTAATCGCATAATAAATTAAAATGAGCTCAATAATTTTCCTTGATTAATAGCTTTTGAAGAGAAATTTTGTTTACAGAGGCATCATAATCCATTTTATTTATGGTTTTGTGGTTGTGTGTGGTATTTATTTAAATTTTATTTATGTTTTTGGCTGTTCATTTTGGATAATTAAAATATCATCCAGTTAATTTCTCTTTACAAAAGTAATGTTTATTGGTTTCTAAAAGGCCAAACTTGCATAATTATGTAATTATCAATGTGTTACTAAAAAAAAAAAATCGTCTCAAAACAATATTATAGTTTGTCTCACTACTGCGACAACTTATCGTCCAGCACAGATTTTTAATTGTGACAGGCCTACTGCAGTAAATAATTTAAACCAGCCATATTGTTTAAAGTACCCTTGCAGAAGCTTCATTTTTTCCATACTCCAATTAAAATGTGTCAGTAAATCTCGGTGGAGAGAATAATTTACATTAATCTGGTCGGGATTCAGGAGATCCCGCATCAGCCTGAGTGGGTTGGTCACGCGGGTCACGTGACTTGACAGGAACAGAAGCGATGGAGAAAAGCTAAGGAAGGTGAGCCTTTTCTAAACATATTTCACCATCTATCTTTAGTATATCACTACGGGATGACATTTATCTGTTGTGTACCATTTCTACGTGATACAGTCTACAGATCGGCGTCAGATACTTACAAATAAATCTGTTTTTTCTGCCAGAGCGGTGGTAAAGTTGTACTAGCTTCCTTGCTAGTTGCTAACTGACGCTAATTAGCTTCGCTGCTGCCAAAATGCTCTTCTGCTGTGGCTATTGCTGGAAAAATATCCAATAAAGACGCTTTTCCTGACTTTAGCTGGTATTTTAAATGACGCCTTTCTTGTTATATTCGCATGTCAAAGGGAAACACTGACGCATACAGCGATAGCATCGTATTTTCTTTGCTTCTGCATCATCACCTGATTCAACTGTCAGTTGCTGTTATTTTATACCTGAAGCGTTTTCTGTCAGAATAGTTTTATGTGAGTTAAATAATTTGCATTTTTACAGCTGAAATTCTGAGTTTATTTAATTCACCTTTTCGTTTTTGAATTTATTTTATGCACCTCAATTTACATTGAAACCCGTGAGAAGATGGAGCTCACAAAAAATATTTAATTTAAATATTGTAGTAGTTATCGTAAATGTAAGTTGCCTAATATGAAAATGTTTTTATTCATTCAAGAAGTTAATGTTAAAAACAGCTGCAAAGGTTCTGCTTTGAAAAAAAGATACAAAACTTTAATTATTTTTCAAACTAAACATTATATTTAAATTCTAAAAGTAATGTTTAAATTCTTTCTGATAGAGAAACGTATCCTGAGATATCAAAATTAGTTGACGTTTGGTAAATAGATAGTTGAAATACATCTGCTTAATATTTTAGAGTCTATTTGTTATATGGTAAATCAAGTACGGTTTTGTTTTACCAACACTGCTCCATCTATGTCGATGATGGAATAAAAGGTATTTAAGGTTTGTTTATCTATTGTACATCAAAAAAAGTTCTTGATATTTCTATTATTTATTATTTGAGTCTGTTTATTTCACGTAACGATTAATCGATTACTAAATTAGCCGACTATTATTTCAGCAATCGATTAATGTCATTGTCTCAGCCCTTAGCACTAACAAAGTTAGCGTTTTGATTAAATTTACTAAGATGGTACATCATAATATCAGCCTGGTGTAATAAAACTGAAATTCTTGATATTTTTACCCATAATATCGTATAAATTTGTTTCTGAAGCAAAGCAGGTTAATTTACATAACTGCATAACCTTGGAGAAGATAATTCAAAGTGCTTTTCACAAATCAAATATTTTATTTTTAAAATAAAAAAATTGCTATCCTACACTGTATTGTTGTTAGAAGTATTTATTAGAAGCATCTTTTGCTACAAATAATCAAGTGTTGCCTAAAGGAATGATATATTATTGCATTTTAAGCAATAAAAAGCTTTATTATTTTATTATTTAAAGAATAAAACATTAGAAATATATTTGAAAAATATTTTTTTAAATGTGTTTCAAATATTAGTACAGAATAAGCTTCAGTGGTTAAATGAAAAATCAGCAAAATGTGCTAATGTTTCGTTGGAGTAATTAATTATTAAAATAATAATTAGTTGCAGCCCTAAAAAATTAAACATTATAAATGTTAGAAAAAATATTTTGTAAAATGTATTTCTGATATTTGTATGGATTAAGGTTCAGTGTTGAAATGAAAAATCTTCACATCTAATTTTTTTATGCATTCAGTCGTCTGAATAATCGAATATTAAAACAATAACTGGTTTTAGCCCTGAAATGTGAGCCCTTTGTTTGCCAGGACTCTACCCCGGCAGTGGCTTCCTCTCCACCCAGAGTGATTGTGGAATGGCAGCAGTTTGGCAGCAGGTTTTGGCAGTGGACGCAAGGTAAGACGCAGCCACGCATCTGACCACCAGGAAGCGAATGAGTAATTTTTTCAGTTACGATCATCTCCGCCTGTGTCGCCTCTTTTCCCTCTGCAGGTATAATGCTTACCGCACGCCTACCTTCCCACAGTTCCGAACTCAGTACATCCGCCGACGCAGCCAGCTGCTCAGAGAGAACGCCAAGTGTGGCTTTGAGCCAGGGCTGCGCAGGCAGTACCTGAAGCTGCGCAGTCAGCTGTTGGCCCTGCGCTACGGGCCGCTGTCTGAGCAGAGCAGCTTCAGGGCCAGCAGCGTGCGTAGCTCCCGTACCACACTGGACCGCATGGAGGTCAGACTCAGTGAAACGGGACACCAGGGAAGAGAGAATAGGCAGAAATGTGGTTGGAGATGGGATTTAAAACACACAAGTCAAAGCCATGCAGCAAATTGGTTGCTGTGCATTAAGCTGAGCAGCTTGGTTGAAATGGCTGGCGCTAATAAGAAGATGTAGTTTTATTTTGATCATACTTTAGGGCTGGGTGATATGCCTTAGCAATAAAATCAACATTTTATTTGGTTTTTCACACGAGATCCGATTTTCATTTTTAAAAATAAATTAGAAATGACAGAAAATATTTTCAAAAAGTGGCTTTTTTGTTTCTGTTATCCATTCTGAGAGTTGTACAATGGAATATGAGGGCCAGGCTTCAATTATTTTGTATATTTAGAAGAATATAATCATAATATTAGCAGAATTAAGACATAATTTTACCAGAACGTCTTGAAATTACAAGAAAAACAGTCATTTCTGTAGTGTTCACTTCCGTCCCTGTGGACTTCAAAATAAACTCAGTTGTTTGCTCCATCATTTTAAAGATAATTTAATGTGCTAAGTGTTAAAAACTTTAACCTTTTCCTTATCTGTAAACCAAAGGACAACGCCACAAGATGCTCAACGTTCATTTTTTGTTAGTTTTTGTGTTGTAGTTCTCATAAAATTACTATTTTATTCTCCTAATATTAGGAGTTTATTCTTGTATTTCTATGACTTTGGGTTTGTAAATTTATGACTTTATTCTCATAATTATATATACATATTGGCCTGGCCCTAATATTTCATGATAAATTTGACTTAAACTCCAAATAAATGGAATCTGTGAAGAACGCTTGTCAAACAAGATGGCAGCCGCGGCGTGCTGACATCACAACCAAGGAGAGCTTTAGCGAAAGAAAAACAAGATTTCCCTCAATTTAGCTCCTTAAAAGATGAAGTTGATTTATTGCCCAGCCCTGCCATGAATTAAATATATTCGTTTATTATTCATAAACAGCTGATTTATGGTTATCTGAGGAACTTTTTCCAGTCTTCACGTTGACTCATCCCTTTGAGATCCTCTCTCTGCTGCTGCTCTGTCTGGTCTGCAGGACTTTGAGGAGGACCCCCGCGCTCAGGGGGCCCGAGGTCACCGCCGGTCCGTCAGCCGAGGCTCCTACCAGCTGCAGGCCCAGATGAACAGAGCCGTCTACGACGAGAGGCAAGAAGAGCTGCTGCAAATATCTGTTCCTTTCAGCGCAGCGCTGCAACCGACGACTATCTTATTCTCACAATTAAACCGTCACATTCTGCAGATTTTCCATTTAGCTACTTAAGCCTTTTCTTTATAATATTAGAAATACAGCAAGAGTTTTTTTTTGAATAACAAAAGAAATTTTATTTTCCAAAATGTCATAATGTAGCATTCCTTTGGAGAATTTGGGTCAGATAAATATATAGAAATGCCACTTGAGGAGTTTTGGGTAAAACATATTTTCAGACAAAGATGCTTTTATATTAAACATGAAGTATACATATCTTCTTGTACAGTTTTGGTTTAATTATTGCTTTGAATTTGTCTGGGGGTGGGAGGGTTCAGCAAACGGCCTTTCCTTGAGTCTATATGTCAGTGAATGATTAATCAATTACTAAATTAGTTGATTATTTCAGTCACTTGTTCATAACAATTAAAATTAGTCTAATCTGAGTAAATTCCTACCAAAAACCCCAAAATTTTGAGATTAATTTTAGATTTTTTTTTTCTTTTTTTAAAAAAAAAGAAAATTTCTGAGTTTGAAAAGTTTAAAATTTACAACAAAAAACTAAGAAATTTTGAGATTAATATCAGAAACTTTTGAGAAAATGTCTTTTAAATTTCCGGGTTAGAAAAGTATATAAAAAAGGAATAAATTTCCACCAAAAAGTTGAAAATATTTGACTTTCCAAACTCGGAAATTTCCAAAAATTGAAAATTGTACAAGATTCTCAAAAATTTCTGGGATTAATTTAAAATTTTCTGAAATTTTTCTAGCAAATTTTTGACTTCTCAAACTTTTTTTTATAGGAAAATTTTGAGATTATATTTGCAGAAATGTACTCCTTTGTTTTACCTCTGTAATGTCCCTAATACCTCGTCATTACAAACCATTTTTAATTTTGTGCATGTTTTGTGCCGCAGGCCCCCGGGCAGCTTGGTGCCCACCTCGGTGGCAGAGGCCAGCCGGGCCATGGCCGGTGACACAACCCTGAGTGAAAACTACGCCTTTGCCGGCATGCACCACATATTTGACCAACACGTCGACTCTGCCGGTTCGTAAATCGTCCTCTAAGCACGCTAAATCCTTCATATGGACATAATTTTCATTCAGTTTTTTCTCCTCCTTTCTTTATCGAAGTCCCGCGGTTGCAGTTTGCGAATGACGACAAGCACCTCCTGGCCTGCTGCTCGTTGGACGGCACCCTGTCCGTCATGGCGCTGTCGCCGCCGCCTCCGAGCGTGAGGCTGACGCTGAAGGGACACGGCGGCCCCGTCACGGACTTCGCCTGGTCTCTCAGCAACGACATCATCGTGTCGACGTCGCTGGACGGGACGCTGCGGATCTGGAACACGGAGGACGGTCGGTGCATCCGGGAAGTCAGAGACCCGGAGTCGAGCGAGTTGCTCTGCTGCACCTTCCAGCCGATGAACAACAACCTCACTGTGGTCAGTTCCACCGTCCTGCGGCTGAAATCGCCTCGTAAATTTGTTTTTATCGATTCTCCTTTCAAAAGCCACTTTACTGCTTAAACAGATTTATTGTTAGGAAATTACGCAGAAAAATATTCTTACTTACTCCAAAGAGATTGTAATTTTAATTAGGTTTGGCTCATTAAACACATCGTTACTGTAAGAAGACAAAGTTTGGTGACAAACACTAAATTCACAAAACCGTAACTTAATTTTACACAAATGTAACTTTATTGTTTCACTTATTTTTATTTAAGAAGTTAGTGATATTTTGTGTTTTTGGGCTTAAATTTCAATAATAATGGCCTTTTATAAAGTTTTTAAAAAGTCTTAAATTTAATTTGCATCATACAGGGTTTCTCCCAGTGCTTTGTAAGCCTGGCGGGCCTCCAGGCTTGTTGGGCCCCACCAGGCGCAGCTTTGCTTATTTATTTAAGTTTTTTTTAACGTTTGCATTTTTAAGTCTTTATAGTTGGTGTTCAGATATTAATATTCCAATCACATATAATTATCAAGTGATATTTTTAAATTTTCTGCCAACTTTAAACATTTTATAACTCAGAAACACGACGAGCCGCTGGATGAACGACTGCCTGAGCTCCCCATCCGCCGAGCTTAGCAAGTTTTCTGGCAGAAACCTTGATCATATATATTTTTTTATTCAATATTTCAATAGGTTTTGACATTTTAGCTTTTACATTACCAATATGATCCTTCTAAAGCAATTTGTTGTCGAGCATCAACCGCAAAAATCTGATTTCATATAGTATTTCAGAACTGTTTATCACTTTTTTACTAAATAGTGCAAGTTTTGTTTTAAAAGATAGAGCGATAATTTGGCATTTCTTCTCCTCTCTCCAAAAATAATGTAAAAATATGGTTGTAAGTGAGAAATGAGAGTTCACATTATCCACTGCTTTACTCCAGTGAAAGATGGAGTAAGAATATTCAAGATAAGAGGAAAATTAGGAAAACTAATTTTCATTAGAGAAGCTGACAGTCATGACCTAAATGTTCGGGGATCTCAACAGTCGTTGGCGTTTCTGCTCACGATGTCCAAGAAGCCTTAAAATAACTCCATAATTTATTTCAGTAGTATAATCATAACTGAAAATGTTTGGAAATCCATCTTTTAATTTGTGTTTTCCTGGTTAGAGATTATTCATGTGCGGTTTGGAGCAAGTCGGTGAATAAATGTGTGATTTAGATCCAAATGTATGCAATAAATCAGGGGCCTAACCCCGGAGGTTCATCATATTTACTGCCGAAATTATTTTCAGATCTTGATGCGAGAATTTCTTTAAACTTTGAAAATTGTTTGTGCCATCATTCGGTCTTATGGAAGAACGAACGCTCGTCTTACCGGTTGTGTTTTGTTGAGGAAAAGAGTAAAATGTAGATTTTTTATTTCAACAGATTTAGTTGTTTTCCTTCCTTTAGTCTCACAACAAGCAGCTTTTATTTTATTTTATTGTTATTCCAAACGTTTCCTGTGTGTGAAGTTCATTGATAATCGTTGCATGCTGAAGGAAGCCCTTTACCTCGTAAATGGCTGAACATTGATTAAAATTACACTATTAAATGTCAGCGCTTGTAACCAGGATTAGAGTTGTAGATATTTTTGAATGATTTTATTTTTAACCTTTTTCTTTGCAATGATGAATTATCTCCCTGAGGAAGCTGTTTTGTAAAATAAGAGTTGTTTACGTTAATTTATGCCGCTATGAATCATGGGGGAAAAGTGGATTTGGGTTGAAACCGGAGCTGCTGATGTCAACATGTAATTAATCTGAAAATTTTAACACTTTAATACAACATAAAACTGAGAATATTCTGACATGTTTGAGACAATAAAACGTTTTCCTGAACTTTTTTTTTTTTTTAAAACGTGCGTACAGTGTGGGCAGTGGCCCCGGGCGACATCAGAAAGGGGCGGAGAAAATAAAATGCATCTTATCTGACAGTTGTCCAATAAACAGGTTTGCTACGACTTTACGCCTCTGTAGTGGAGCAAGTTCCCCTTCGGTCAGAGGGTGTACCAAACCATAAAATTAAAATTCATCTCGTTTATTTAAAAAAAAAAATGCAGAAAAAATTCTAAATGTACAATATTTTTTAGAACTTATTAATCTGAACATAATTTTAGATGTATTCTATACGGAAAAGGATTAGGGCCACCGGGGAAAAAAAATAGAATTCAAAATTCTGAGAAAAGAATCTCAGATTCTGAAATTCTGAGATTAAAGTCGGAATTCTGAATTCCGAATAATTCTGAATTCTTTCTTTTTTTTTTTCTTCTTCAGTGACCCTAATCCATTTCTGTAATTCTAAGGAGCCCGTCTTTTTCTATTTATACTTTCGCTTGTTTGCCCTCTTATTTAGGCAAACAGGCAAAAGTTCCTGGATGTTTTTGATGCCATCAAGTTAAAGCAAAAGTTGTGACTGATAAAAGATGAATAGTTTGTGTTGTTGGTTAGGTTTTCCATTTAGGACAATTTTAATTTACTAAGAAATTTGCACTAAAAACCAAAACACTTGGTCAGATTTTGTGACAAAAGATCAACATTTTTTTTAAAACATTTTTTTATTTTTCTGCCTCATACCGATCAACAATATTGTGACAGTTTCAACAAATATGTAAAGTAATGTATGTTTTATAAAAGTAAGTGGAGTTGGGTTAATCTGGTTAAACACCAGTTAAACACCAGCTGAACATTGCCGTGTTTCCGGTGGCAGCAGATCTCGTGCAGATCAGTTCTGAGTGTCGGTGTCTGCGCTCCCCGCCGTCCTGATGAAGGCGTTCTCGTGTTCCAGGTGGGAAACAGCAAGCACCACCTGCAGGTGGTGAACATCTCCACTGGGAAGAAGGTGAAGGGGGGCTCCAGTAAGCTGACAGGCCGCGTGCTGTCTCTCTCCTTTGATGCTCCGGGGAGGATCCTGTGGGCTGGCGACGACCGCGGCAGCATCTTCTCCTTCCTCTTCGACATGGCAACAGGTACAGGCGCAGCTTTTCCATCCGACTGAGGCCGCTTTACAAATTCTAATCAGGTTTTCCCAGAATAACGAGCAGCGGCTCCTGGTGCGTCTCCCTCCTCTGTCCCTCCAGGGAAGCTGACCAAAGCCAAGCGGCTGGTGGTGAGCGAGGGCAGCTCCATCTGCAGCATCTCGGCTCGCTCCTGGATCAGCCGCGAGGCCAGAGACCCGTCCCTGCTGGTCAACGCCTGCGTCAACAAGCTGCTGCTCTACAGGTCGGCTTCCTTTATTAGCAGCTTGTTTACTCACTGCTGCAAACTCTAAACAGGGTTCGGACGGCCGAGTCAGATGTTTAAAAATGCTTCAGCGTCAAGTGGGTGCCTTCAGAGTTTTGGAAGATGTTTCATTTCTGTGTGAAGAAATTAAATATTTTCTTTATTTGGTCATAAAGTGCAATATAACGTTTGATAAAAGCTTAAATTTAAATGTTTGGTTTCTGGAGATTTAATTTTTTTCAGTATTGTTTTTATTTCCAAAGTCTGGTCCTGAAAAGTTTGAAAACTTACCTTGAAAATGCTTGAAAGTCCTTGAATTTTACTCTGTGAAATGGCTGTAATTAGACGCCAAAATCTATATTTTTTTTACAGAATTTGAACCTGCTGAAGCTAAAACTGCCGCTTAAATAGTTCTGTGTAAAACATATCTACAGACAAATATATTTTTAATCTTAAATTCAGCATGTCTGTATATATTTTGGCTTAATTACTGCTCTAAAAATCTGTTTTTTTTTTTTTAGAAAATTACTTCAGTTAATTTGCTAAAAATTACTAAATGAATTGACGATTATTTCAGTAATTGATTAATCGTGCTTAATTTGATTGTTTCAGCACTAATTTTAGTTTAGCTTGTTTCTCTTGTCACCAAATGTTATTAATAATAGTGAACTCTTTAGTATTTTTCTTATTTCCAAAGTCTGTTCCTGGAAAAGTTTGAAAACTTTCCTTGGAAAATGCCTGTTTTTTCTGTGAAAACGCTGTTCGAAGCTGTAAATATTCAGCTGTTTCTCATTTATTGAAACCCTTTCCTAATCCCAGGGTTGTGGACAACGAAGGAACGCTGCAGCTGAAGAGAAGCTTCCCCATCCAGCACGGATCGCAGAACGTCCACAGCATTTTCTGCCCCCTCATGTCTTTCAGACAAGGGGCCTGTGTGGGTAAGGAGTCCCGCCGCTCCCGCTCTGGTGGGCTTTGTGCTCCTGCTGGGGTCTCTTAGCGAACCTGCTGCGATATCTGAATCAAAAATGAGACCAAACTGCACAGCGAGCTGCAGGCCATCCAGTGCAGAGAAGGAAGAAAGACTCAGACATGAAATCAAAAATAGCACCAGGCTGCTTTGGGATTGAAAGGAAATATCTGGAATTAGAAAATTACAGCAACAAGGCGGCCCGTTTTTCTGCAGCACGTTGCAAACATGCTCCCAGCTTCCCCACGTTTCACTTTTATCTCCTATTTTTATTTCACACCAAGGCGCGCCGCTGTCTGGATCACACTTGGGTTTCCCAATTACCAGAAAAGTTAAAAATACCTGAACTTAAGCAGAGAAAAATGATCGTTTCTGTCAGAGACGATCGTCTGGGCGAGATGCTTTTTACGCTCACTTGAATGATTTAAATGATCATACTTTACTAAATAACACTGACAGTTATTCCTGTTTTTAGTATGAAATTAATAGTTTTAACACTTAATTCTGTTGAGAAGTTTAAATTCAGTCGTCAGGTATCTAAATGTCACAAATTTTAATTTGATTGTTTCTTTTTTTCTGAGTAGAAAAGTAGTTTTTAATAATCCAAAAACTTCACGGACTGACTTGAGTAACCCTCCACCCATCTCTGATAATATTTAGTCAGATTTCTCGTTTAAAGTTGCACTTTGTTTAGTGTCGGTGTCACCCACCCCTAGTTCTGAGACAAAAACACAAAATCTCAACTCAGACTTGCTAAAAACATCCAGATTTATTTTCTGTCTGTTGTTTTCACTACATGGAAAAATCATGGAGGTGAAAACATGACCTGTTTTAGACTTTCCTGCACTGAATGTGGTCAGTTCATTGTTTTCTATATTCATCAAAGCTGCAGTAACTTTTATATAAAAAATGTTTTTTAAATATTTGTTAAACATGTCATGACGGTTTAATATCTACTGCCAATCAGAGGCAGCCTGTCGCAGTAACAAATTAATCAATTAATCATGATAAATGAAAACAAATTCAATAATTTCCACTTGCATAATTTATTATTTTTCTCTTTTCTCTCTCTTCCTACCAGAAACTGGATGACAGGAGTCTTTAGTTTGGTGTTTTGGTCTCAACTAGTACATTTGTTTTAGTTTACAGAGACTATAATTCATTTTATAAGCTGATTTTTGTTGTTGTTTTGTTTGTTTTCCAGTTCCAGAGTTAAATGTATGTGAGAATATAAAGTTTATTGATCTTTGAGAATATGTTCTTGCATTATTACATCAATTTATTACTGGAAATTGTCTCAAAACAATATTATTGTTTATCATCCAGCAAAATTTGTTACCGTGACAAGCCTAGCTGTTACTCATGCTCATGTACTCGCTGCTAAATGAGCAAATGGTGGAGAAACATCTCATCGTTAACCGTTTATTTACCGTCATCGGTGCTAACTAGCATGATCTGTAGTTTCATCCCAATGTTAACCTTCTTCTTCTTCTTCTGTCTTTGACTCTCTGCGTCTCAGTGACCGGCAGCGAGGACGGCTGCGTCTACTTCTTCGACGTCGAACGCAACACCAAGGCCATCGTCAACAAGCTGCAGGGTCACGGCGGCCCGGTGCTGGACGTGAGCTTCAACTGCGACGAGAGTCTGCTGGCGTCTGCCGACTCCACCGGCATGGTCATCGTCTGGAGGAGAGAGCAGAAATGAAAACAAGCTTCCATCCACTACATCTGAACATGTACGAGTAAAACCCGACCTGCTGCTCTTTACCGTCCAGTCCCACCGTGTAGGTCTTCACTGGAATGTATCAAACATCTAAAGTAGTGAAACTAAAGTGCAATCAGATAGAGCCTCTTCCTGCGTGGGAGGGAAGAGTCCGTCCTCCTGCAGCTGGAACCGACTTCACCACCATGCATGCGTCATGGCTCACCTCCAGCTGGCGTGAAGAGGACGCGCTGTAATCTTACTGGAAAAAGCAACACTTTGTATCACACTGATGTTCCCTCCGGCGTAGCTCCCTCACTATTTATGTAACTGTTATTCAAGCAGCGTAATCAAGTGTTGTTCGCTCTCAGTCGCAGCCTTTGAGACCATGTGCATGAAACAAGCAGGTCGTTTATCACTAAATGTTGGCGTGTTGATCAGTGTGTTTGTTCGTGTGTGTGTGTGTGGTGATTCAGATAATTTATTTAGCACAATAAATGGCTGCATTGTGATTTATCCGTGTCAAATGTTTTAAATGATTTGAAATATCGGAGGAGGGTGCATGTTGAAATATTTGTTGAGATCAGCAGGGGTGTCCAAACTTTTTGTCACGTGGGATAAAATCAAGTCAAAAGTAAAAAATAAATAAAAATTTTAAATCAAACAAATGAAGTTGCCTTTTTTATTTTTAGATTTTTTTTATGTAGATCCAAAATGATTTTGCATATTTTTTTTATTAAATGACTTGTTTTTCAAATAATTTTAGGATTAATTTAACATATTTATTCTCCATTTCAAGTCACTTGTCTTCAAAACGTTATTGGATTTAATAATTTTAAAAATGTGGTTCTTATTCTAAAACTTGAAAAAGATGAATACTTTCTATCATTTTAAATATTTTTCATTGTAAGAAATTTATGGTGGTAATTAGTTTAACCTGATTTAAAAAAAAGTTCAGTTAACAAATTTGTATCTTTCCTGAGGTGCAGTTTTGGGGCCACCAAAAAAATCAGTCGACGGGCCACGAGTGGCCCCTGGGCCACACTTTGGACACCCCTGATGTAAACAAACTGGATTTCCTTCAACAGACTTCTAATTATAATCTAGAAATTTATGTAGCGTTGAGACTGAATCTATTCCAGAAACGTAAAGGGACAGTAATATATACATCTTTTAATTTTAAAATTATTTTTTTAAATTCATTTTATGAAATAAAATAAAAAATTATGCAGCATTTTTATAAAATAAATTGCTATATGATTCCAAAGATACTTTGCAATTTAACGCCTTGAAATTGGGCCTCTGTCTCTTTAAGAAGCTCCTGTTCTTCCCTCAACGCTGCGTATTTAACCCTTTCATGCATGAATTATGATCTTTAGTGTCAGGATTTTTTTCCATTTTTTGGGGGGGTAAAAAGGGGATTTTCTGAAGGCATAATAAAAAGGTAGGAAAGAAAAAATAAATTATTTTTTTTATGTGATCGAAATAACAACAAATACAAAGTTATTATTTGAAAAATACATCAGTAGTATTGTTCTTTAGGGATGTCACAATATATTTTTTACCGTCTACAGTAGAAGGAGGGACCGGGTCAGTTGACATGCTTTTTGGTCTGTCGGCCATATTGGATTTAACAAAAATAATTTCTTGCATTTGCAGCTGATGCCAGTAGTTGATGGTGTATTTTATGGTGCATTAGTTTTCACCTCAGTGAAAACTAATGCACTGTTGTTCAGTGGATTAAGCCCTTAAAGGGGCAGTATCATGCGTTTTCCATAATATGGAAAACACACAATACGGAATGTTGATTTATGGGAATAAATCATCATTTGTTTGATTTTATAGCAAAATCAAATAACTGTCACCTTCAGTGGCTATGAAAATGTAAATATCAGACATGACTAAAGTAATTTCACTTCACAAATTTAATGCCTTCAAATTGGGCCTCTGTCTCTTTAAGAAGCTCCTACTCTTTCCTCTATCTATTAAATGCTAGTTTATTGGTAGGTGGCAGGCTGATGCTTCGTTTTTGTTTCTTTTGTCCATTTCTGATGTGATCCAGATCTTTAAAACCTTTTAAATTTGAATTGGTGAGACCCTGAATATGTTGTGCTACTAAAAAAATCAAATTATTTCTGTGAATATAATGCTTTAGCGCCACAATATTTTCTGAAGAAAGTTGGAAATCATAGAGATGGGGCAAAAAGAAAGTCTCATTATTTGTTTGTGATCCATGCTTTAGGTCTGCTGAAGCCATAAAAGTGATGCATTGGTGTTGCGTTGCCAGAATAATACATTAATGATACTCCAGGGATTATTCTTGTATTTCAGTATTCACACTGTTTTCAGGAGAAAAGAAAATAAGATTTAAAAATTAATTTTACATGCATGGAAAGTGTAATTTTGGATGCACATCTTGTTACAGTAAAGGTTTTGAATGTTAATGTTTCTGCGTCCATCTTACCAGAAGTCATGGTCAAATTCTTTTTTTTTTTTATGATGAAACTGACTTGACTTTCCAGAATAATACCAGCTAAAGATGAAAGTTTCAGGTTGTCAGTTATCTGAAGATTTCAAAACGGCAGGAAAACCTACATGAGGTCAACAGAAAGACTTATTTTTAAAAATACCGCAGGTGTGTTTTCCCTAATGGGTGAGATGGCCTTTTTGTTGTGATGGGGAAGAGGGAAGCAGACTAAAAATAAGCAGCAGGAGATGAGGAGGCCGACGCGATGCAACCTGTCAAACCTGGAATATTTTGAGGATTCTGCTCATGGAAACATCTCTGACATGCACAGCCTCAGAGCTCCAAGGCACACAATAGAAATTAGCTTGCATTCATTTTTGAAATATAAGCTAATTACTTTTTAGTGTAATTATACAATCATCCCCTGTCTGGATTTCAATCAGACTCTAATTAAGATAAAAGTATGCTATATTCTTCCATCATATCCATTTTATTTTAACGTAGCATAATTATTCAGCGCAGCTTCTTACGTAAGGTTTGTTTTATGAATGTTTTTACCTCAAGTGCAACTGGCATTCAGCATCATATAGCTTTTTTTTGTTGTTGCATCAGACGTGGTTTTATTCCTGAAATGATGTGTTTTAACCAATCAAAACATTTATAAGGTACACAAAGGAAAACTAATTTTGGATGCACATCTTGTTGCAGTCAGAGTTTTGAATCTGCATGAGATTTGTGAGTATAGAGAGAAAATATAATGGTTAGTTTTCAGCATTTTGTTTCCATTTAAGCCGTTTCAGAAGCTGTAAACCAGAATTTGTACACAAACTTCTTAGGGGAATTTTTCAAAAATCAGAGTTAGTTGTCAGCTAAGCCATTTGATTATGTCTAAAATCTAACTAATATTAAAGTTCCAATAAAAAAGAAAGATTTTGAGCTTAACACCTCTTATTTATGCTTTAAAACCTGAAACTTCTCATTGTTTTTATTGGATTAATTAATTTCCTCCTGCAGCTTCTAAAGAAATGCAGTGAAGAACTAAAAGTTTTCTTTGCAACAGCAGGTTGAAACAAGTTAGTCTGACTTAATTGCTTTAAAACTTTATGAATTTGTCACAATCTCACAGCCGTTGTTATTGCCTAGAAGCAGATGTTGTGTTTATGTTTCGGCAATTCATAAACAGATCAATAATCATGTTTGCATATTTGAACACATATTTAAAACCTAAAGTGCCTTTTAAAAATATACATTTTAAAGTGTGCTTTATTAGAAATATGTCACAGATTAACTCGTGATAAATGAATTGTGGTTTTAACTTTTTTTTTTTTACTGATGAACTAAAGATTTCTGACATCCATTTTTATTTAACCCCCTCTGATTCTCCTGTGTAAATTCAGGAGGAACCAATAGTTTCAGAAAACACATAATTAGCAAAAAGAGTTTGTAATTTAACAATGAATGAATCCATCTGTTCTGTTAGAAAATATCAGTGAACAAAAACAATCAAAGTTTGCAGTAAAGCTGTTAAACCTCTGAAAGAGAAACGCCTCAAACCTAGAGAGAGTATAAATCATAAAATGATTTATATGGTAAATCATCATGGTAACCTGTAGAGGTCAATAAATCAGATGGGAAAATCTATCAATAATACAATTTCAGATTCCAAAACTGAGTTTTTTGGTTTACATGAACCCAAAAATTATATTCTAGTAAGAGTAGCAACATGTTTTTACTCAAATAAAAGTAAAAAGTAGCCATCCAATAAAAAAGTATTTGGTAAAAACTAGACTCAAGTACTGAGTAACTGATCAAGTTATCAATCATTAATATTTAAAATTACATCATCAGATGGACCAAGATGTAAAGCTATGTGGAAATTTTTACATTTTAAGGACTAAAATGTGAATAATTCATATAAGTAACATGATTAATTACAAAATTAAAAAAATAGATTTTTTTTCTAATTAGTTTCTTTCAGTATAAAACTAACAGAAACTGCAGGTGTGAGTCTGTGTTTGGTTAAAACAACCTTCATTCAGGAGGTTATGCAATAGAGGAGAGCAAAGCTACTCAAGAAAAAGTGAAAAGTACAGTGTGGCAAAAAGAAAATTACTCTGAAAGGTAAATTTTTCCAATAGGTTTCTCAAGTAAATATAACTGGTTAATGGTCAGAAAACATCTGAATCAGCCTTTTCCACACCTGACACCATACTGGAGAGATAATTCAAATATTTGATTCAACACATAAAGATGCTTCTGAGAGCTGAAAATGGAGACCACTGGTTTAAATCTGCGTGTTAAAATGGCCTAGTCAAAGTTCTGATGTTAATCAAAAGAGGAATCTTGTGGCCATAAATGGCAAATAATGTTAGCAGACACTTCTGAGCTATTTTGAGAAGAAATTTGCTTGCTGTCATTGCAGCTGCAGTATGCCACTTTTATAAAAAATATAAATATATAGGGTTTTTTTTACATATTTGTTGAAACTGTCACTATGTTGTGACCGTAGGGTTCGAGACAAATAATCTATGAAAAAATCAAGCTCCTCTCTATCTAGTGCTGTCAATCATCCTATGTGTAACGCTGCTCAACCAATAGCCATCACTGTCAATAATAACTCTTTGAAAACTTTTAATTAATGAGTTACAACAACATTTAATTTCCCTTTGGGATCAACAAAGTATTTTTGAATTTGAATAAATGGTAAGTTGTTCCTCCGCCATTAGCACATCGACCGGCGCTAAGACCCTCCTCCTGGCTCTGATTGGTTGCTTTTTGTCCTTAGCTTCAGGCTGCACAGAGATTGGGTAGAGGAGATTAATCTTCCCACAGATTATGTCTCATAACAAACTTTCATAACAGCAAAACTTTTTTTTTTTTTTTTTTTTATAAAAGCTGCATACTGCACCTTCAAAGTATTGACATTGGATAACTACTGTTTACATATTTTGTTAACTGTGAAAACAAAACCATGTATCATTTTCACCTCATCGTCTATCACATAAAATCCCAGTAAAACACGTCAAAGTTTGTGGTTTTCACATAACTAAGGATGTGTTCACACTGCTGTCAGAAGTTACCCAGTTCTGATTTTCTTTTCTTTCGGCCTGAATCTTATATTTTCATGACGGTGTGAACAACACAGGTCGGATTTTTGTTTCTAATGCGACCCAGGCTACTGGGAAATGCGATACGTAACCGATCTTTTCAAATGCGACTTGAATATGAACGTCCAGTTTAACCCATAGACATCAATACGTGGACGGAGCGCTGAGGTAACAGCGTCCGCCATCTTCTGTGTGGCAGCAGGGCGACCGGAGCTCCTTAAGTCCTGTGCTGTGTGAACTTATTTCAACTGTTTTACGAAGCAAACTGGATTCATTGGCTTTACCGTTCAC
>NW_015112652.1:882756-898194 GCF_001443285.1 Poecilia latipinna | reverse complement strand
TCAATATAAAAATGATCAGAATAATTTCTATCAAATAAAAATATTGTGCTCTTGATTCAGAAATGCCCCAAAACAATTAAATAATCACATCAAAAGTTAGAAACTCTCTCTTTAGTAATTTCTTTGATTGTCAAATATATTAACGTGTGTGAGAAAATGTGTCAATGACAGGAATTAATTTAAAATACTTTGTCGAATGGCAATTTCTTAAGTTCGGTCCATTTACCTGTATTAGCTTACTGGCACATATTCCACATTCAATATGGCGGACGCTGTTACGTGTCGCAGCAACGGGCCGACTCGCCCCATGAGGGGTCTACGTATTTATGCTTATGGTTTAACCGATCTGAACGTCACTGATACTCGACCGACGTCACTATTCTGCGCCCTGATACGTGCAAGCGGGAAGAATAACAACAACTATGGCGGACAATAATGAGGGTTGTTAATTTGCAGACTCTGGTCGGACAACAACTTTAAAATCGTAAGCTACGCTCCATAATTAGCATCCATTTTTACTTCCGCAAACACCGAGCATTCCTTCCTCTTCTTCTTCGTCTTTTTATGGCGGTTAGCAAAACACTGACCGTGCTCTCTATTTGTGACTTTATTGCCCCCTCTACTGCGCATGCGGGGCACTTGCAGGCCGCTTGTCGTTCACACTAGAGTCGCATATATTTGGAAGTGTGAACGATCACTGCAAAAAAAATAAAAATAAAATAAAATTTGACAAAAAATCGTAATTGGGTCACTTCTTGCTGCAGTGTGAATGCAGCCTAAATGTGAAAATGTTCAAGGCTTGTGAGTAGCTTTGTGATTTTCTGTACTGGAAATAAATGACAGGTAATTTTAAATCAGACATTAAGTATTAGAGCTCTGTGTCAAAACATTTCTACAAAGGATGTAATTTGCGTCACCGAGTCGGTCACGTCTCGGTCCAGGCAGGTCATGACTCAGAATGCATCAAAAGTAGAGTCTTTATTGATGAGTGGGCCAAAAGAACCACCTCAGTTAAACTTTACAGTTACAGAATATCATCTCGCAAAAGAGTGCCAGACGTAAAAATTATGGACCTCACTTTGCCTTTTCCGTATCAACATCTGTACAAGTTGTAATACCCGGTCTGGAACCTATGAAATGCAGTGGAATGCATGCTAGAACAATAGGCTGTGCAAGTGTCCACATTTAAAAGATTGACTGCACATTAATATCTCTATGCCTAACGCACTGAAGGTCAGACATTTGCATTACATGAATCTTAATTTGGAGAAACAATTCAGTGCAGACTGAGCCGGGATCCACACAGCAGCCTGATTTCGCTTTGATTTTTCAAACACACTGTGATCCAGACACTCAAACGATGACATTTATGTTGAAATATAAGAGGGCCTGGTAACATTCGAGTTTCCTTCATGGCGCGTCTTCTTTTGCGTTGTATTCTGGTGAAAGCATACAGTAACAGTACAGTACTTTAAAACATTCCCAAGACCATCATTTGCTAATAAATATACATTTGCTATTTTTTTTTAACTGATGTAATATACGTACATCGTTCAAGTCATTAAATCCTATGCCCTGTTTGTAATATACAAGTGCCCCTTTTTTAATCTTATCCCCCGATATTTCACATTTTTTGCACATTAGCATAAAAAAAATCATACCACATTTTCAGTTGCAGAAATTCATTTAAAAGATAAATTTCCATATGATGGCAGCTGAATTTTGCAGGATTTTGAGACAACAAAGTGTGGCTGCTTTCATTTTGACTCAGTATTACTGAAACCTATTCTATCATCATTTCTCCTGTCAGTCTCGTTCTGCCTCTCTCTCCCTTTTTGCTCACACACACCCTCACACACACGCGCACACAAATGCTATAGAAAAACACACAAGCAGGAATGTACATTCCTGTACAGTCTATACAATAAGAAATCAAGTCATATTTCAAAATAGTGTCATCTGCTTTAACATGTATTGTTTACAAATAAAGCAAAACAGGCAATTTTTTTTTTCATTGTATGATACAAAGAAACCTGACACGCCCTAAGTCCAAAAAAATCAAGCATGTTTGGGGGGGCTTCTGCGTTCACAACAGCTATTTAAATGTATCCAAGGGTATCGGGTCCGCTTAATATTCTGCAGTCTTCTTTGAATTACATGAAAAGGCGTCCAGAGGGGTCTATCGCTCCATTCAGACCCCTTTGAGTTCTTTGATGTGTTTCAGAGTTAGCATCGCTCTGATCAACACTTTCTATTCACAGTCCACGGCACATTTCTTCAAGGGGCGTTTTTATCCGTTTAGGGCCTTATGTGACACAAACTAGTTCTCTGGGCCGTGTCCGTCTGAAATAAGGCAACGTTATTTTGAAAATGGCATCTGTCACACCTAATTGGAGTGGTGATTGTTGTGATCTTCCCAAGCTATCATTCGTACATCAGAAGTACACATCGCCAAAAGTGTTACCAAGGGTTTCCTAGCGCCCCTGTTCGGACTGTTTTCACCTCACGGGACATTCTTCAAAACAATCCTGAATTTGGTAGCAAAACTTTGATCTTGTTGTGCAAAACAACAAATCAGACACCAACACTTAAGAGGAAGTGCACTAAATCCCCTCTGCTCTCTCTAAATCTGAAACCCGGATCCTAATTTCCTCTCACATAATGCAGTAGGCCTCATCCTGGGGCAGATGTTGTTTAGTCCTCCAGTAGGTGGGCAGGTGGGCTCGCAGCACTTTCCTCAGGTCCTCATTGAGCAGGAGACAGAAGATGGGGTTGACGCCGGCCTGGGCGAAGCTCATCCACACCGTGATGGAGAGGTACCTGTGAGGGATGGTGCAGGACTGGACGAACACCCTCCAGAAGCAGGCCACGATGTAGGGCGCCCAGAGGACGAGGAATAGCAGGGTGATGGTGTAGAACATCCTGCCCAGCCTGCGCTCTGACCGGACCTCCTCCATCCCGAGCAGCCGCCGGTGCTGATTGTGTAAATTCTGCCTGATGCCCAACAGAGTCGGGGGCATGGGGCCGCGACCGAACCCCGCGATCCAGTTGGCTGCAGCTTGGCCTGTCGCTCCGGGACCGTGAAAGGTCCAGTTCTGGCTGATAGCCGGCACCAGTTGGACCGGTTTCATCTTGCGGTGCCTGTACTCAAAGAGCAGGAGCTTGGCGTAGAATCCGTGAGTGGCCAGGACGACCACGGCCAGCATCAGCATGAAGCCAAGGGTGTCGTTGTTCTTCAGGTGGCGGTGTTCAAAAATGCACTGGTCTTCATCACGGATGAACTCGTAAGTTCCCACATTGAAGACGGGAGGGAACGCCATGGCGACGGCCAAGGTCCACACCATGCAGATGATGGCGGCGCAGGTCCAGATGGTCATGCGTTTGGCGTAGAAGCGGTGGTGGGCGATGGCGAGGTACCGAGTGACAGCCACACAAAACAGCATGAAGGCAGCGTGAAAGCAAAACAGAACAGACATGAAAGCCACAACTTTGCAACTCAATTTGCTGTAAGGCCAGTCCGAGCTGTTGTGGACGGAAACCAGCACAAAGGGGAAGCAAGCGGCGGAGCGGACCGCATCGGCCAGGCACAGGTCCAGGAGAAAGAAGTAAGGGGCCTTGTGGAGTGTCCTGTCTCGCAGCACCAGCATGGACACCAAGAGGTTGCCCACCAGGCTGACACAGATGATCAGCCCCAAGAAGACCAGCTTAAAGTAGGCAGACACATCTGTGGCAGAGAGACCCCCACTGCTGCCATCACTGCTGCTGCTACTGCTGCCACCTTTGGCCGGTCCGCTCTGGGAAGCCAGCACGGCCAGTAAACTGCCAGGGCCATCGATGGCGAAGCTCTGGTTCGACATTCTTTCACCTTCCGAGAGAGCCTGCCTGATCCGGGCCCTTGAGAAAACAGCTATTATCCTTCTGCCGCCGCCGTCGTCTCCCCTTGGTCTCTACAAGGAGAGGCCGAGCGGATCTTTCCTACACGACAGAATCATCTCTCTTCTTTGTCCACGGCTTCAGCGCCTGGGAACAGAGACACATTTCCGAGGTTTAAACTAAAAGGAAAACAAGATGTCTGACCTGTGTGTTGGTGAACTCAGTGGATACAAAACACACAAGTGTCGTGTTGGACGACACGGCTCTAAAATCTCTGCCTTCCTGTTTCCCTAACGCTGGGATCAGATCAGCAGCTCTACAGCATGCCAGCTCCTTGGCTCTCTCAGTAATTACCTAGCCCGTTGCTAAGATACTACAGCTCACATACTTTGTGCAAGTGTGGGTGTTTGAGTGAATGCATGGGGGTGTACAGGGATGGAGGGCGGGTGGAAACGATGGGGTGGGGGGTGGAGCAGACACAGCATAACCAACCCTGGGCATGTCCAACAAACAGAGATGTTGTAAATGAGCAAAAGGACATTTTATGCTTTCCCCTGCGCTCCTCCGTTTGTGTGCAGAGGAGCAGAATCTGTAGCATTCATAGCAGAGAGCAAATATGTGGATGTAGCAGCAGAGCAGGGGCAGCCATTTGGGTTTTTTTTCTTTGACTCTGCGTCTGTGTGAAGTGTGCTACCTCACTCAACAGGAGGCGATAAAGTGATAGTGATAAAACAATGATTATTAAACAAGCCAAATCTGAACCAATTTTACCGTTTTATATATTTATACATCTACATATATACATATATTTATTTATTTATATATATATATATATATATATATATATATATATATATATATATATAAATATTATGGGTGGAGATGATAACAATGCACAGGGACACTGGTTTGGGTGGGCCTTGTCAATGTAGGCCACGAACATGAAATGTATTCCCTCCAGCTCTATCTTTAAACAAAATGTGAAAGCAAATAATTTCACCTGATTAAATGGCTGCCAGTCCAGCTAGGCCTGAAACACAGGGTGGAGTGAAAAACAGATGAACAGGTGTCAAAATCACCTCTGCTGGGTGTTTTTTCTCCTCCTTTTTTATATGTGCATGTTTTAAACGGAGAACAACAGACATGAATGATAACCTACCTTTCATTCCCTCATTGTATTTTTTGGTCTTCTCTTAAAAAAACACGCACCAAAAAAAAAAAAAAAAAAAAGATCCCAGTCGCTTTGTTTCACTGCTCGTCAAATCGAGAGAAAGACACATAATAAAGCTTCATGCCTCTTGATGTGCTCAACAACACCTGTTATGCATAAATCCATCCAAAAGAGCGACACGGAATAAACATGAGAGGCTGTTGAAAACCAATAATAATAATAATCAACAGCTGATCAAGCAATCCAGAATGAGGGGGATGTGTTTAAAGTCGTAATAATAAAAATAAAAAATCCACCGCCACCCTTTTACAGAGAGAGAGGGAGGGAAGGATGTGTTCATTTGAATATCATCCGAGAAAACAGATTTTATGTTGCATCACGTCGATGGGATGGCATCTGTTTTTCTCTGATCATATATTTCCAATTGATGTCAGAATCTCGACGCTTATAATAACCCACCCACCATCGCTAGGGAGGAAAAAAAGATCGCGGATCCCCTAAATAAAACGTCTTGGGGTGCACAATGGCTAGTGGCAGCAGGACAATTAGTCCACCCAGACAACAGCCTCGATACGCCTCTGTTTCCCATCTTTCGGTCAAAAAAAATTAAAATAAACAAAACAAAAAGCGATGCATCTGCCCCTGAATTGTCGGTATGCAGTCTTTGTTTTGCTGCCGTAGCGAAGGTGGGCTACATCTTAATGGTCCATAATAAAAGCCTCCATGACAGATGGAATATATGAGGAAAAACCGAAGCCAAAAAAAAAAAATCCTGCCGAGGTATATATATAAATATATATAAAAACAAACCGAGGATTTAACCTCGAAGACGCTGCGCTTCGAAATCACCTTTAGGATTTCATCAAATAACGTAAAAAAGGCGAAGGAAAACAGTGCGGCCAGGATCAGGCGAATTATTCCTGAATAATCCCAATTATGGCTGCTAGCGAGGAGGCAGCTCGCACATTCGCGGAAAGCGTCGGTTTTATTCGGAGGGAGAGAGAGAAGGAGGGAGAGAGAGAGAGAAGGAGGGAGAGAGAGAGAGACAGGGGAGGAGGAAGAGGAGAGGAGGAGGAGGAGGGAGAGACAGGAGGAGGAGGCGGACCTGCTGTGCAGTGTTGTGGGCCACGACTTAAAAAGCCTCTCAGGGATCCGGGGAGGCTGAGGCTGTTTTCTACCGCATGGACACAGAGAGGAGCTCCAGCTCTCCTCCTCCGACACGAACCGGGCCGGATGGCCGCGCCGCGCCGCGCAGGGCGTCAGTATGACGGCATATACTGGGAACATGGAGGAGGAGCGGTGCATTCAGCCAGACATGTCTGAAGTTTATGAGAGTAACATCAGAAAGTTTATAGAAAAAATATACAATTTCTGAGGTTGAAAAATTGCTGAGAAAAAAATCAGAAAGCTTTAGATCAATCTATGACGTTTTCTAGAATACAAGCTTCTAAAATCGAAAAATATTCTATAATTTTCTAGAAACGCCATCCCCCCCCAGAAATTTCCCAGTGGGCAGAAATTTTCGAGAAAAAATCTTGCAAATTTCTTAGCTTGTAATGTGGGAAATGTCCTAGAAAAATCTCCTAAATTTTCTAGAAAAAGAACCATGGAAATTCCCTAGTGTGAAAAGACAAAAATTTACCAAAAGAAAAAAAAATCTGAAATTATCTAGGAAGGCGTTTGGAAATTTTTGATCTTGAAAAGTGAAACTTTCTAGAGATTTCTGAATTTTTTTTTAAAAAAAGCATTGAAATTTCTAAAGTGTGAAGAGTAAGAAATTTACAAGAAAAATCTCAGAAACTTTCTAGGAAAACCTTGGAAATTTCTGAGTTTGTAATGTTGAAAATCTTTGAAATTTTCTAGAAAAAACAGGGAAATTTCCAAGTGTGAAATGTCAGAAATTTGCTAGAAAAAAAATTGAATATTTGAGATTAATCTAAGAAATTTTCTAGAAAAAACATTGAAATTTCTAAATTTGAAAAGTTGAACACTTTCTAAAAAATAAAAAAAACCCCTGAAATTTTTAGCTTTGTCTCAGAAATTTTCTGAGACAGAAAAGAAAGAAAAACGTGAAAATTCCTGATTTTGATTCAAAAGTTTACTAGAAAAAAAACACAAAGTTTTAGAATAATCAGAAATTTTCTAGAAAGAATTTAGAAATTTCAGAGTTTGAAAAGTCAAAAGTTTAATCTCAAAATTTCTAAGTTTAATGCCAGAAATTAACTTCTGCTTTTTTCAACCCTAATATGCCATTGAGGTAGAAAGAGACTCGGTTCTGTGAAGAAAACAATGGACCTGGTTCCATTTAGGACCCCTGTTTTGTCACTCCAGTTTTTGATGAGGGAAAACATGATATCATGAAATAAAGCTGAAAAAAGTAGATTTTACATTATGCTGCCCCTTTAATTGTTTTATTCATGTTTGTATCAAATGTCTGGAACTGGACCGATCTTGGTTTCTGATTCAGATTTTTCTATGACTCTCCTCTTGTCCCTGTTTAAGCTTTTCTTTTTTATTTTTGCGAAGTTTGATGCGACAGAGCTGCCCAGAGCGCTGCATAATTATAATTATTAGGTTTGTTTTATTCATTGCCTTCATCAAGTTCAGCTCATTTCTCTCATTCCCAGGCTTTAAGAAAAAATATTGTATTGCCTCAAAACTAAACTGCAATATTATTTCTGGTCTGTTGGTTCAGATTGCAGCAGCTTAATGCACACATTCTCTCACCCTGTTTGTTTTATAAAGTGTTTTAATGTCTTACTTTTCATTTTTAAATCAGTAAATTGTAACACGTTTTTACCTCTCAGATCGTCTGACTTTGTTCTCTCCTTGAGGAAAAAAGTAGGACGTTTTCCCCAACAGGTAATTCAACCTGCTCTCTACTTCCAGTCTGGAAATCTTTGAAGAGTTTAATGCATGTTGGACTCAAAATTGTGACAAAAAACAAAACATTAAATAAAAAGCTTGCAATAACCTGCATTTTGTACAAGTGATTTCCTTAGAAACTTGTTTTACGACTCCAAACGTCGACATCACATCTTTATACGTTTGTAAAGATAATTTTTATGTGAAAGGCAAAAGTGGCAAACATTTGTAGAAAGAAGATTACACATAATTCAAAACAACCGGTTATGATTGTTATTGTCCGTGATTAAATAAACTAACCATGGCACACTTGAAAATAGAGGAAAAACAGATTTAACTGTGGTTTAGTCACACCAAACATCTGAAAATAAAAATGTGTGAAAGTGTTGCTTAGATTTCAGTTGTCTAGATTGGTTTTTATTAAATTACTTTATTCACTGTTCATAAAGTTCATCCATGATATTATTCTGAAGTCAATTTAAACTCTGCTTAAATTTTTACTACTTTTCCAAAAATAATCTCTTCTGATTTTTCTGCAAAAGTCTGAAAAAAGTGGACTAGTTAATAATTTTATTTAAAACCAAACAAATAAACAGTAGTGTAATCCAAAGGACAGTAAAGAACAGATTAAATTAGCTGTAATTTGGGACAAACTAACTCTGCCACACTTGAAAATAGAGGAAAAACATCTAAAAATAATTTTGTGTCAAAATGGTACTTAGATTTCAATTATCTACATTGTTTTTCATTAAATTGTTTACTGAGCATTTACTGTTGATATCTTTCTGAAGTCAATTTAAATGCTGCACTTCTTTTCGAAAATTAATCTCTGCTGATTTTTCTGTAAAAGTCTGAAAAAGTGAAAATAGTTAATTTTATTTAAAGGCCAAACACACACACTAATAATCCAAATAATGGATTAAATTAGCACCATAAACTGACTGAAACACAGTAAACTAAATAAACAAGACGACAATAAAAGCCCCAGTAGCACGAGTTGGTTTTTTTATAATCTGAAGCCGTCTATGACATTTCAGAATATAATCCTGGTTTGTTTGTCAGCCTTCGTCTCCGTCTCTCAGCTTACAAAGCCTGAGGCGCTGCAGGATACCGTGACTTCAATGCAATGCGTGACCTTTGGCTTTCTTCAGCAGCTCATGTTGCAGTTTGTGTTCAGAAAACGCGGCGCGCTCTGCAGACGCCAGCGTTATTTTAAAAGTGACTCCGGTCTATTCTGCTCTGCACAACAATGCCACGTCTCTGCATTAAGATAAACTTATTTTGAAAAACAGATGAAGAAAATAAGGTCAGACAAGAGGGGATTGGATCAGGTTTAATTCTGGGACATTGCAAACACTTTCATCACTTCAAACATTTGATTTTGTGCTTAAATTCATTTGTGAGGTTCACAAAACAGAGTTGTACAGTTTGGTGCAACAACATCGAGGGTTTACTGGCATGAATCAACAGGAATTCCCGTCATCGACATCACTTCCAACTCCAATTCTTTCCTTAAACTGACATTATTTACTAGTGACTGAGGCAAACTCGTTCTCATGCACTTTACAAACAAAACTCTATTTCAAGATTTTGTGCCACACCGAAGACGTAACACTCCACAACTTAAAATAAGAAAGTATGCGTTGCCAACGACATGTGGACCATTTTAAAACGCAACGTTCTGGCAGCTGGTTGCTGCCATCTTGATATTCTGGATGCAGTAGAGACCATATTTAGAAAAGACGGAGGAGTGTTGTTATCCCTCGTTTGAGTCACTGCCAGGTGTAAAGCTTTGCCTGCATAAGCACTCTCAGAAGAGTTTTCCCATGAGATTAAAATGTAAAAATATATTCTCAATTTATTGCACCATTACACCCAACGGCTTCAGCATTCACTCAACCTTTAACTGTGTCAAAAAAAGTTCAGGTAAAGAGACAAACTAGCACCAGTTAGAGGCAAATCACGAATATATTTATGCTGGATGCTAGGTCCATTAGCTTTAGCAGCTAGCATGCTGTGAAGCACACCGAGTGGTTAGTTGTTGTTACGCTTACCTCAGACGTCAGAGGTTTGATCTAAATCCCACCCAACTTGACCTTATTGCAGTTGGAAAACCAGTCAAGCTAAATAAAATTAGCGATGGAAGATAATAATGTATTTCACATTCAAAACATGAAACTGGATGTTCAATAACAGACCAGCGTGTGTGAGACACAAAACAGTTTATTACAGCAGCAGTTTCTGAACATATGGCAGCCATTTTGGATTCCTAAACAGGGAGCAAAACGTTGGCGGCTAACGCAAAATTTAGCTGTGGTGCAGAGTCACAGCTCTTTGGAAAACATTTGACAAAATATGTGCTAAAAATAAAGTGGATTATGAGGGATTTCCATATGTGCTTGATTGGCTGTTTTGGTCAGAGTCTAGACTAAATATCGTTAGCATAAAACAGTAACAATCCTGCATTTTTTTTACTTTTTCTACACTTAAACCTTGCAGAAATGTGGACTTATTAAAGGAAGGTGTGCAGCTCTTTGTGTTTAATGAAATTAAACCTTTCAGAAATGCAGATGAACAGTTTATAAGTGAAGCTGCTGCTGTTTATTTAAATGCATGGCGGCCATTTTGGAACTTTCCAAGTTGAAATTTGAAATGGACTTTACAATTTTAAGGGATGCTATGGTTTATTTCCCAACTTCCCAGTTCCAATGGGAAACACTGGTGAATGGAGCTGTATCCACTTAATAAAATCAACAGCAAGCAGCAATAAATAGATCAAAAACTGAGGCTTCATCAGTTGGTGTTATTAAAGAAACTCCTGACAAAATAAACTAAGATCCATTTTTAACGTAATTCTGAAACGCATGAGGATTTTAGGTGAAGAAATAACATTTTAGAAGGTGTTTTTTTTTTAGAGCGAGTGTTGTCTACAAAACAAAGATGTTTTATTGATAAAACGGAGATCACTAAGAGACTTTAAGGCACTTTCTCACTGGCGTCACTTTTAATTTTACTGGCTGTTTTCATCTTTTTATTACCTGAACCTGTGCTACATACGATGAGTGCAATAAAAGGTGCTTCTTAACACTAACTGGACAATATCACATGATATACTATTAATATCTTCACACAACAAGATAATTCATAGATCGCCTACAGAAAACAAATGTACTTTCCTTTTGCTACTCTGCTACATACATGGCGTAAGCCTGCAAAAGTCTTCATTCCCATTAGGTTTTCCATATTCTTGTTAAATCACAGTGACAAACTTTAATATATTTTATGCATCTTGATCTAAATAAAGTAGTTTATAAAATCATGCATTGTTTTATTTTCAGATTATAATCTGAAACATTTGGCAGGAATTTTCCTGCACTTCTGAAAATGAATCTAAGCAAAACAGATGAAACTCAGATTTGAAGGAAATCTCAGTTTTTGAGTCTTGCAACAATTCGTAAGTGGATTTATCTGACACATGAATTCGCTCTGATCATTTGATCTCTGGCTCTGTGTTCAGGGTTGACGTAAACTCTGCCCTGATCTGAAGTATTTCACAGCTTCCTACAGATTTCCTCAGTGTTTAGCTTCATCCGTCTCCTCCTCTTTAACCCTGACTGGCTCCTCTGCATCTCTGCATGAATCCACTTTACCATAATCCACTACTTTGTGTGGATCCATCACATAAAATCCCAAAGAAATATTTTGAAGTTTGAAATGAAATGAAATAAAATGAAATGAAGTTTGCACTGTAGTTGTAGCATACACTGCAAAAATATGAAATCTCACACTAGAAATAAGAAAAACTAACTTGCAAGTAATTTTTAGCAAGAAATTTGAGTCAATAATTCCTTAATATTGATGAAAAACTTTTTAGTTTCTATAACTTTAGAAAAATGTCTTAATAAATTAAATAATGTGCAGGATTATTTACCTAAAATAAGCTCTTATATCTTGATTGTACATTAGTTTTGTCTCATTTCAAGTGTACGAAGACAGAAACTAGATCAGAAATATTTGGTAAGATTTTGTGTTTTTGCAGCGTAACAAAATGTGAAAAAGCTTAACGGGCTTAAACACTTTTACGAGGCTCCGTATGTTTGATTTTGCACAAAATCAGAGAGAGACGTGAGCGTTACTGAACTCATTGGCTTCTTTTTGGAATCATTAAAAGGCACTTTGCTTGACAGCAGATCAGACTGAACCTTTGGAGCCAATCCAGAAGAACCAGAAGCAGCTGAGGTGCATCACTAGTGAAGCGGCAAACTTTAAATGAGTCCCTTTGATTTCCTTCACTCAGCTCAAGCATGCAGATGAGTTTCTAAATAAAGTGCAAGAAACGGGTTCAAACAGATGTTTGGTATCATTGTATCTCCGTACCCGATTTTCTTTTGTTCTTCATCTCAAACTTGTGTGTGTGTGTGTATAAATAACTGTGTGAAAAACTTACATCGGGGTTCTGCTTCTNTGACCAGAGTCTTTGAACGCTTCGAATAAAGATATAAGACAAAGATGGCTCTTTCTCCGGTTTATTGAGCAGCTTCTCTACCCTCTCCTAAAGAGTTTCCAACACACCAGTGAGATGGAAACACTCAGGAAGATGATGCACGGCAACAGATCCATGCTGTAGTCTTCTTTTTCTTTTTCAGACCTCTGGCGTAGTGGATCGTCGGATGAGGCAGGTTGAGGAGCGGCGTCTTTGCTCGGCTCAGGGGTGTTTGGCTTTGTCACAGGTTTACCTTTGTCCTCCGCTTCCAAAGATGCACGAGCCTCATCTGCAGCTCTTTTCTTTGCCTCACGTTCTGCAGATTTTGAGGTAATTTCTAAAAGCCTTTTATGAAGTTGGTTCAATTGTTCTTTGTCTTCTACCGTCACACTGGGACAGGAGACACACTTAGCAGCTATGTGCTTGTCTCCTGCTGCTGACGGCAGATTCATATGTGCTGCAGGAGGACAGACGCCAGGAAGAGTTTCCACTCTCTCAGCCTGGGACTCGCCTGATCTCTGTTCGGGTTCTTGAGATGAAGGAGGCCAGGGAGACGGCGGCACAGCGGGAGGGCTCTGCACAGACTGCTCTGGCGTTTCTTTCTCGTGCTCTTGGTGGAGTAAATGCGAAGGCTGAGACTTATCTGGTTGGAGTGCAAAGGCAGAATTGGACTGAGGGTCGGGTTTGGGGGATGCTGAAGGTGCAGCGGGTGTGGACAGTGCGGCGCCGCCAGATGGTGGCCTGTGTTGAGATGTGGCGGAGGAACCGGACTGGTGAACGGGTTTCTGTTGAAGTAAATGAAGAGAAAACAATGACAGCTCACAGCAGAGAAACGATTTCAAATCAACAGAAAAGCATTTTAAAACACACGAATGCTTTTCTCTGACATAAACTTCATGCTGACAGTGTGGCGGTGACGATGTAAACACATAAAAAGTGCAGGCGAGAAAAGGTCAGTTCTCCAAAATGTAAATAGTAGGACGTCTTGTTAAATGTATAAAAATCCATGCATTTTTAAAAATATAAACAGTTTAATGTTTGCCTTTCTGTTTTTAAAAACCGAACAGATAAAAATACAACCTCCAGAAAGATATTTATGATCATTTTTACATGCAGCCATATAAAAATACATCCAATGAAAGTACTGAAAGTTATAAAAATAAAGATGGAAGGAGAGAATTTTTAAAATATTTTTCTTACATTTTAAGGAAACATCACACATTTGCTCCACTTATATGAACTATTATTATACAACTCTGACACCAGAACGACACAGGAGCGTAAACCAAACACAGCATTCATATAAGCTACATTTCTTTTTAGTGTTTAAATATATTTTTGGGATAAAACTCACAATTCTAAGATTTTTTTCTTCTTTCTGCTGCCTTTCATTTTATTGATTTGTATATTTTGTTCTATTGTATATAATTGTTTTGTTTCTAATCATATGAATACATTTCATAGCTAACTAACTTTTCTTAGAGTAGACATTGACTAAAAGGTAAAAGGAAAAGCTTTAAATCACCAGTTGTCAAGGCAGGTATGAAACGTTTTCCTGGTGGGTAAAAATTATGAGTTACAAAGTTACAACTTTGCAAACCGGTAATTTTACCCAGAACACAGAAAAAACAACAATAAAAATGTATTTGTTATTGTTGTGATTTGTAGCAGTAGTAGGGAGACATGGAATCGGTATTTGTGTCACAAACAGTTTACAAATAACTCCAATTTCTCGTCACCAAACATCAATTTGACGATGACAGCAGTCTGGAATCTTGACGGGTCTAAAACAACTGAAGTTGGACAGTATTGGGCCGTAACAGACAGAAAATGTCAAACAGGTTAGAAGGCTGTTGAGGAGAAAAATAAACCACAAAGGTCAGAAATGTGAAATGTTTTAAAGTCTAAAAACAATTTCCATTTCCAACTCAAATTTTTGTAAATTAGGATCCTACGATTCAGAAATACTCCCAACCAATCAGGGTTGGGAGTAATCAATAATTATTGATATCACTGATACGGTGATGCGTTTTTTCAGCCATATTGTCCAGCCCCACCTTCAGGACACCCAACCTCTTCAAATGGTTACATTAACGCTGAAAGCAGGCATGTGGACACTGAATGAGGTGACAAACACAACGGACACAATCAGATCCGTTCTTTAAACAAGGTGACATACATTTTTTGTTAGTTTATTTCTGAAAAAAACTGTTTTACTCTATAATCTCAGTTTTAAGCTTTTTAGTTCCGTTTATTGTCATTATTCTATAAAGACACAGACATATTGCAAACGCCAAAGAGCATGCAGCATGAAACGGATAGTAAATGACAGAAACATGCTGCAGGCGTGAGAAGTGAGACTTTACCTAAGTTGTTGCTGACGCTTCAATGAGCTGTGAACAACATAAACAACCAAACCAGAGATGACTTGTTTCTTAAAGTTGAACTGAAATGTTTTAGATCCATGATTTTAACAAATAAAGTGAATGGCTTTACCCGATTACTTGTAAAGTATGAATTTGTAATCAACTTTAGTGTTGAGTTAATTTCTTCTTCTCTTTATTTCATCCTTACCTCCAAGTCGATCTCAGGATGAATGATCACTGGACACACAGCTGATGGCCCGTCTAGTTCTGCTGGTAAACTCTCTGGTTCCTCTGAAGATGTGAAGCAGAAATAAACTCAAAGATTGGTGATGAAAACAGGAAAAAGCAACACTATAAAAACATCATATGAAGAAAAGCATGTGAGAATAATACAAAGTTACTATATATATAATCTACAGCATAAATCAGTTTCAAAATTCATAAGCCGTTTTTGCACTGCAGGTCCGGCCTGGCCCAGCCCGGCTCGGTTCGACCCGGTCCCATTGGTGCTATGGCCCCGGTCATTTTGCATTGAGCAGGATACGTCACGTAAATCGACCCGTTGCTAAGCTACCGAGGCGGCGATCTCCATAGCGACCGAACAGTTTTCTTCACAGGCATAAATACGTAGACCCCTCATGGGGCGGGTCGGCCCGTTGCTGCGATACGTAACAGCGTCC
>NW_015112652.1:872074-877522 GCF_001443285.1 Poecilia latipinna | reverse complement strand
AAAGTCAGGGGCATGTAACTGCAACCTGAACACAACAATGAGGCCAAACAAGACTAATTAGTCCACATAAATTGGACGAGCTCCCACAATGTTACATCCACCAGGCTCGTTTGATGGGGTAACATTAAAAGGAGACCACACAAGGATTTAGTAACTTAGTGAAAGTAGAATTTATTAAATTATATTAAAGAAATAACCCTGAAAAAAGAATACCTGAAATGAGAAACCAAAATAGATTAAAGCAGAACCTATAAGTGACCAGAAATAAACAAATGCTAAACAAACCTAACAAATCTCAACCAAAAGATACAAACCAAATGGGGTTCTGAGGAGAGAGAAGGGAAAAGCCTTTCTGACTGCTGCATGCCTGGCAGTTTTAAAGCTGCTGAACACCAATCAGGGCAACATGCATCACATGCAGAGACCTGTCTGCAGAACCCTAAAAGGAAAAAAGGGCAGAGACCCACTGAAGCCGTAACACCTTCCCCCTTAAATCAGAGGATCCCAACCAGGACCTCTGTAGGCATTTTTTCCTATTAGTCTGGTCCATCAATGGCACGAAACAATGCATCAGCCAGCACATTTTCAGTGCCTCGAATGTGCCGAATTTCAAGGTTGTAAGGCTGTAGAAATAAGGCCCATCGTATCAACCGCTGATTGGGGCTCTGTAAAGAGTGCAAAAAGGTCAAAGGGTTATGATATGAATATACCACAACAGGAAACGCACCCCCACCCACATACACATCAAAGTGCTGGAGTGCCCAAATAAGAGCCAAGGCCTCTTTCTCAATGGTCGAATAGTTGAGTTGATGTTGATTAAACTTCTTAGAAAAGAAACACACTGGATGGTCAACCCCTTCTTCGTCAGTCTGCAACAAAATGGCTCCTGCACCCACTTGACTTGCATCAACCTGTACCTGGAATGGCCGGTCTAATCTTGGAGCAGACAAAACTGGTGCAGTGCTCAAGAGGAACTTGACATTTTCAAATGCCTTCTGACAAGCTGTTGACCACCTAAACTGGACTTTAGCCTTTAATAGGTCAGTTAATGGAGCCACTACAGTAGAAAAATTCTCACAAAAGTTTCTATAGTAACCCACCATCCCCAAAAACCTCATCAACTCCTTTTTTGAGGAAGGAGGTGGGAAACCATCAATGGCTTGGACTTTAGCTCTCACTGGTTTCACTTGTCCTTGCCCAACTACTTTTCCCAAATAAGTCACTGTAGCTCTTGCAAACTCGCATTTAGCTAAATTCACAGTTAGACGAGCATCCTGAAGACGCTGAAACAACTTCTGGATACGTAGCACGTGTTCATTCCAGGTGTCACTGAAGACCACTACATCATCTAAGTAGACAGCACAACCTTCCAATCCAGCCACTACTTGATTCATCAACCGCTGGAAAGTGGCCGGTGCATTTCTAAGGCCAAAACTCATCACAGTGTAAGAGTATAATCCTGATGGTACAATAAAGGAAGACACCTCTTGGGCTCGAGCAGACAAGGGTACTTGATAGTAACCTTTGAGCAAATCAAATTTACTCACATACCTTGCAGTTCCAACCTGATCGACACAATCTTCCATCCGAGGAAGTGGATAGGAGTCAGGCTTTGTAATGCTGTTCAGTTTCCTATAATCAGTACAGAATCTATAAGTACCGTCAGGTTTTTTAACCAGCAAACATGGCGAGGCCCAACTGGAACAAGATGGTTTAGCCAGGCCGTTGTCCAGCAAATACTGGATTTCTGACTCCAAAAATTTACTTTTCTCAGGAGGAATACGATAAAAATGTTGACGGATGGGTTGCGCATCTCCCACATCTATGTCATGCTCGATTAAATTAGTACATGTTGGAATGTCACTGAACAAGGCTTGAAAATCCAAAATTAACTTCAACTGCTCGCTTCTTTCTGCAGACAAATGACTCAATAATGTTTGTATGTTAGACAACATCTCAGAGTTTTTAAGTCTGGGCTGGAACACAGCGTCATCTGGAGTCTGCACATCCTCATCTAAGCCTACGTTGCAGCTCAAGTCTGCCTTCACAGAAGCAGCAACTGCCTTGACATCTTTATCTTCCAAAGTACAACCAAAGTAAGGCTTCAGTAAGTTTACATGGCAAAGCTGAGTTGGTCGTTTACGGTCTGGGGTAGAAACCACGTAGTCTTGGGCTGACACCTGTCTCAACACAGAATACGGACCATAAAACTTTGCCTGAAAAGGTGAACCCTGAATGGGGAGTAAGGCAAGCACCTTATCTCCTGGATGAAACACTCTGTTTTCAGCTTTCTGGTCAAACCATTGCTTCATTTTCTTCTGAGCCTTTTTAAGATTCTCAGAAGCTAGTTTGCCAGCCAAGAAAAGTCTGCGACGAAAACCGTTAACATAGTCAAACAGGTTTGATGGTGGCTCAGACCTCTCCAAGTTAGTTTTTAAAATAGCAAGAGGACCACGCACATGATGTCCAAACACTAGTTCATTTGGACTGAACCCTGTGCTCTCTTGTACAACTTCACGAGCTGCCAGAAGTAGCCAAGGCAGACCTTCTTCCCAGTCTCTACTCAACTCTGTGCAGTATGCCCTCAACAATGCCTTCAGGGTTTGGTGAAAACGCTCCAGCGCCCCCTGGCTTTGAGCATGATAAGCACTGCTTTGTTGATGGACTACACCAAGTTGTTTCAAAATCTCACCAAACATGCGTGAAGTGAAATTGGTACCTCTGTCAGTCTGAATGGTCTTTGGAATTCCAAACACTGAAATAAAATTAGACAAAGCTTTGACCACCGACTTTGTTGTAATGGTTTTCAGAGCATATGCTGCAGGATAACGAGTGCTTTTACACATAACCGTCAGTAAATACACCGATCCTGACTTTGAAGGACTCAATGGGCCAACACAGTCAATGATCAAGTGTTCAAAAGGCTTACCAGCAGCAGGTATTGGAAAAAGTGGAGCTGGTTTCAAAGTCTGATTAGGTTTCCCAGTTAATTGACAAGTGTGACAGGTTTTCACAAAATAAGCAACATCTTTTTTCAGACGTGGCCAATAAAAATGATGTAAAACTCTATTATAAGTTTTATTGACTCCAAAATGACCAGACAATTCTCCATGAGCAGTTTTCAAAACAAGGTTTCTGAACTTGACTGGAACAACAACTTGATAAATTGGACCAACAATATCCTTGTCACTGTAAGGTAACCATTTACGTACCAACAGATCTTCTTGTAAAAAATACCCACATGACATTTTTGTGTCCTGTTCAGCTGTCTGGACTTGGTCAAACAGAGCAGCTAAGGTTGTGTCCTCCTGCTGGGCTGCAATCAACTCACTGAGTGACAAAGGAACAGGAAGAGTTCGCAAACAAGCAGTCTTCTCAAGAACAGAACCATGCTTACCAGACTCCTTATCAGCCAAAGTACGTGTGATGGCGCGAGTTACTGCACAAGCTGGAAATGCCTCAGGAAAGTCTTGAGCACATTTGTCTGACATGGAAACAGATGGAGACGCTCGGACCACTAGAGGAGGTGCAACATCTCGCCACACACGTCCACCTGCCAGATTGTTTCCTAAAATGAGAGACACACCTTCCACAGGCAGAGAAGGACGAACACCCATCATTACTTCTCCTTGTACCAGTTCTGACTGCAAGTAGATCCTATGGAGAGGCACAGAGAAAGTCTCCATCCCAATACCTCTAATTAAGACACTACGACCAGTATCAGAACATGAAGAAAATGGCAAAACAGAATCCAATATGAAAGATTCAGAAGCTCCGGTGTCACGCAGAATCTTTACAGCCACTTTATTTGAACTTCCACTGAGAGAAACAAACCCATGTGTGATGAAAGGAGTGTAATCTTGTCCGACATCCTTCTCAAAGGTCTGGGGATCTGAATCAGTCAGCTCTGAAAAAGACTGGAAGTCACAAGGTGCAGCTAAAACAGTTGGTCTTACACTTTCAACTTTAGGCAGAGGTGTAGACTCCACTGAATGCAACTGTGCAACACTGGCTAAAGCCACAGGTTTTTGATGATCCCGTTTACCCCTACTTGATTTAGTATTCAGAGGGCACTCATTTTTCCAGTGTCCCTTCTGGCGACAATAGTTACAAACCAAGTCCGCTTTAGATCTCAATGTAGGATCCAATCTATTTTTACCAGGAAACCGGTCGTGATGAAATTCCTTAAGGCTGTGGTCACCTTTCAAATTAGAATCCCTCACAGCTTTATGGGTCAGAACATACTCGTCTGCTAAGACAGCAGCTTTAGCAGCAGTTTTTACCTTTTGTTCATTAATATATATGGCCACCCGATCTGGAATAATGTTCTTGAACTGTTCCAACACCATTAAGTCACAAAGTGATTCAAAATCATCCACACCTTCAGCTGATAACCAGCGATGAAACTGGGTGTTTAATTCTCTGACAAGATCTGTATTTGACTGTTTTTCAGCTTTCCTGGAGTTCCTAAATTGTTGTCTGTAATGCTCAGGAACCAGTTCATAAGCTTTCAAAACAGCTTCTTTAACAGATTTGTATACCTTTCTTTCAGCTGACGCTAATGAAACATAAGCTTCTTGGGCCTTACCCACCAACACACTTTGCAGCAGCATGGAGCAATCTAGATCACTCCAGTCATTGTCCTCTGCCATGTCCTCAAACAAAGAGAAAAACACATCAGGATCTTGTTCATTAAACTTAGGCAACAGCTTCAACATGTTAACCAAGTTATGTCCAGAAAACCCATCACCACCTTGAGACAAATTAACAGATCCACCACTTAACCTGCCCTCAGACCTCAACTTCAGACGCTCAGCTTCCAAAGATAATTTCTTCACCTCCAATTCATGTGCTAACCTCTTTTCTTCTTGCTCATGAGCCAGCCGCTTTTCCTGTAAAGCTAGTTTTCTCTCCTCAAGCTCATGTGCTAGCCGTAATTTTTCTAACTCCAACTGCATTTCCATCTCAGTTTTCTTAGACTGAAACTTTAATTGAGAAGCTTGAGAAACTGTTGAGCTTGACAATTCATCTACCAACTTTGGAGCACCAGTTAAGGAACCTGAACCAAGAGAAGTTTCATCTGTCACATCAACATCTGAAAGAGAGACAGTAAAGACATTCAGTTTTATAAGTTCGTCTTTTAAAAAACTCCTTAGTGGAGGTAATCTTAATCCTTTTACATCTTCAAGATCAACTTTAAAGTGTTCGGCTACTTGACGAATCTGCTCCTTTGTAAGCTTTTCCAAGAGTTCTAATGTTGGAGAAGACAAAAAAGAACTCACAGTATCCATTCTCAAACCAAACTAACCCAACAAACCCACTTCCAAAAAATACAAGTCAAAGTATACCAAATTATTTAACCAACCACAAGGAAGTGCATGACTGGCACCAACAAATGTCAGACCTCCATTTTCCTACAACTAACTAAATGCCAAATCCCTGACTAAG
>NW_015112652.1:822029-869709 GCF_001443285.1 Poecilia latipinna | reverse complement strand
TGTTTAGAAGCGAATTTCTGGCTGCAAAGTCAAGTAATTCTGATCTTTCATCCTTACCTGTGAACGGTAATGCCAATGAATCCAGTTTGCTTCGTAAAACGGTTGAAACACACAGCACAGGGCTTAAGGAGCTCCGATCGCCACAAAGAAGATGGCGGACGCCGTTACCTCAGCGCTCCGTCCACGTATTGATGTCTATGGTTTTCTTCTTGGGTCTCCCGTCCCGCTTTTTCTGTATGCAATCATGAACGTGGAGGCCGAGAGAAACATTTACCTCAGCTTTACATTTAACGAAAAAAAAAAAAAAAAAATCTCATCTGAATGTGTCTGAGCTGGACTCGCGGCCAGCTGAACTACCGCTGCGTCAGGCGGGATTTCCCGGCTGGAGCAACGCCGGATGCGGAAATCGCCCTCGTTCACAGCGACTTCTGATCGGTTCATTGGAGAAATGTTATTTACATTTACCATTAAAATATTTGGCTGAAGAGGCGATTGTAACCCCAGTGTAGGGTAAGAATAGATTATGACGGGAATTTATTGATGCAGCATATTGAAATGACAGCCACTGATCCAGAGATGTGGTCTTTGTCCCGCCCCCACAGCCAATGAACCAATCAACAGCTGACTACAAACCGGCCCGGTTGGAACCGCAGCTTTTTGGGTTCCAGGGAGCCGGGCGGTACCGGGCTGGAAGTGCTAATGCAAAAACGATCAGTGCCCGGGTCCAGCTGTCCAGCTGTGCAGTGCAAAAGGGGCTATATTTTTAAAATTTCTTCAGTTAAGATGACGAAGCAACAGTTTATGTGGGTGTTTATACAGTACCGTCTCCTTTCTCCTGATCTTCCTCTGACGTCAGGCTGCAAGAAAAGAAAGCACAGTTTTCATAATGTTGAACAATTTTTAAACATTTTCTCAGCTGTGGTGAATGAATAATAATAAATATTATAAAACATAAATACAATATAAAACATAAATACAAAACCCTATAAACTTTGAGGACGATTACCTTTCCTATTACTGTGGCTGCATAACAGTAAACTCTCTACAGATTTAATTTTGATAAGTAAACATTAGAATATATTTAGCAAAAGTGCTAATTAAGAGTGAGGAACAAGATGAAGGAGGTGGAAACATGATAATCAAGATTTACCAAAACAGAGAGATTCTGATATAATTTAGATTTAGAACATTTTTTAAATACAATATTAGAAAAATTGGAAATAAACAAATTATTTGATTTGTTACGTCCACCAGGCTCGTTTGATGGGGTAACATTAAAAGGAGACCACACAAGGATTTAGAAACTGAATGAAAGTAGAATTTATTAAATTATATTAAAGAAATAACCCTGAAAAAAAAGAATACCTGAAATGAGAAACCAAAATAGATTAAAGCAGAACCTATAAGTGACCAGAAATAAACAAATGCTTAAACAAACCTAACAAAACTCAACCAAAAGATACAACCCAAACCAAATAGGGATCTGAGGAGAGAGGAGGGAAAAGCCTCCTGACTGCTGCATGGCTGGCAGTTTTAAAGCTGCAGAACACCAATCAGGGCAACACACATCACCTGCAGAGACCTGTCTGCAGAACCCTAAAAGGAAAAAAGGGCAGAGACCCACTGAAGCCGTAACAGATTATTTTAAGAAAATAAACATTTATTGCATAAAATGCCACAACATGGCATTTATTTTGTGAATTTGAGCTATGTGAATATAGAAAAATGACATTTACAGAGTTTTGGGTAAAATATATTGACAGGCAAAAGTGTTTTTATAGTAAATGTGAAATGTATATATGTTTTCTACAGTCTTGGCTTATTTACTGCTCTGAATATGTTGGGTTTTTCATTGAATGCCCTTCTTTTGAGTCAGTTAGTTGACAATTATTTCAACAATCGATCCATAGGGCATACATAAATGTTTAATATTGAGAAAACTAAAATGTTTTTTGACTTAGTACCCTATTATGTTTCTTTTTTTCTCCTTTTGTCCCTTCATTTCTTATCTACATGTTGTCATTTCATCCCTTCCTTCCTACAAACAAGTCACGGACTTGAACCATTGTGTGATCTTTTTTTTTTTTTTTTTAGCAATTAGGTATTTTCAATCATTCTGACATATTTTAAAAACATTCAGTTTTCTTTTGGGATAAAGTAATTTAGTTATGGCAATAAATAGTCATAAAAGGCCCAAATCTCATGTAAATTCTTTATTATATTCTGAAAACCTTGCCTTATGCCCCAGTTTTCATGCATTTAAGTTCCTAAAATATGGACCCTAAAATATGACTGATTAGAAACCTCTAACCAACCTCTTCATGATAGAAATTATTTGAGTCATAAAGCTGCATTTCTCTACAGAAGAATAGACAAATTTGAGATATATTCTGATTTATTCTGATATAATCTAGGCCACACATGGTAAAAAAAACTAGCATGAATATTAGCTAATATGTCTCACAATATGTGCTGTTTAGTGGAACACAAAAGGTTTTAAATATTTGTAAGGGGGTTTTCGAGAAACACCTGCTGGTTGTTAAATGTCAGAACTGAATGTACGGAGAGCAGTCGCTGACGGAGGTAAATAAAAACAAACACTTTGAAACAGGAATGTTGTCTGCGGGTTTTCAAAAGACGGGGCAACGCCGCATTGCCAAGAGCCCAAGTTCAGCGTGCCAAAAGCTGAAGACGTGTGACGAGCATGTGACAAGAGCTGCAGGAGCTTCTTCTGGTGTTTTATTCCATGACCTGCCTTATATGAAAAATATGGGCCATTAAAACATGATCAAGATGTATGCAGATCCCAGAATGTGAAACTGTGATTTTTGGAATTCAATAGATAATTTCAAGACTTTTAAACTGATTTAATTACAGAATCAAACTTATTACTGAAGATTTCTGACTTTTAGAATAATTGAATTAGAGTTTTACAGACTTGGTTACAAATTTTAATGTTGTATTTCAGGAGTATGTCTGAGTGAAGACGAATGTCTGGTCAGTCCCTTGACCCTGAGCATGACATTGAAGGAAAAAATAGCTTGTTGAAACCATGAGGGCAGGTGTGTGTGAAACTGATTTATAACTACTAACTCTAACAACTAACTCTTAGCTAAGCTTGAATGTTTCATTCTTTTACTCAAAAGAAAAAAAATCAGACAAATTCAGGACTGCCTGAATATTTTATGCATTCATCAATCAGCTTAATCTGTATTGGGTAAACAAACCATCAGAAACTATCAGAAAGCAGCTGCAGAAGTGAAAATCTACATGATGGCTATCAGTTTATGAACTGTTTGATCCTCTTCATGTGTCGCTAAAGGGACCTTTACCAGAGCAAGATCTACCATCTATCATGTTGATGTTACAATAAATAAGAGGATTATTTGGCTTTGATAGACTGCAGCCTCTTAATTACATGTGGGGCAGAGGCCAGTCTGCTCTTTGAAATCGTTTCTCCCTTACGAGTGATAGGAAAGGTCAGAGTTAAATTTTAGTGCCAGGGGAAACGCCAGGACTGAAAACGACACCTGCCCTTTTCCTATTTTCATCGCGTCACACACCACGCGGGCCACTGGCATTCAGCGCAGGGTGTGAGCTTTCTGAAAAATCTCTTCCTGGGCAAGTGGAAAAAACTGAAACAGAAATAAGAAATTCAAAGAAATGCCTTTCATGTTGTCTGAATATATGTCACAATTTGGATTCGGGTTCCTCTGTGGCAAAACGTCGACCACTGAGGTGAATGCTTGTTTTAGCCAGAAAGGCTCAAAGGGTATTAGTAAGGAGATACTGCTCTGTAGCTGCTGCCCCTGTGTCTGTGTTGCAGGGATGACTCTATCTAGGAGCTACTACTGACCTGTAATGTTTCCTTGAACAGGTTTGGGTAGATCTAACATGTTCATTACATTACAGATAATGGTTAGTTCTGCCTATTTTCAGCTGTTTTGGTGTGTCTTGTCACTTTAAATCCAAATAAGCTGCCTCTAGCCACGCCCTCCTCAACTCAACATTTACACTGGCATGTAAATGTAACTATGCAATCATAGATCTTTGAAAAGCAGAAATAGAGCCAACGAGAATAGAAAGTAGTTTCTGAATGGTAAGTCAACATTACCATTCTTGTCTTTTCTAGCAGCCATTGTACAGCACCAAACGTACTATAAGTCCTCTTGGGTTGCTAGGTAACGATGCAGTGCCCGTCAATTGCGATTCAATAATTGAGATGTTTTGGAAATGGCTCGTTTTCCAGTCACCAAAAGACATTACATTTTTAAGCACTTGGGTTGTTTTTAGAAGCAAATGGAAGAATAAAAACATGCAAAATGTGAAGTTTGCAGCATAGGTCCCCTTTAAATTTCTTCACTTCAGTTTTTCAAAGGTTTTAAATGAGACTGAAACATAGTAATTTTTACTTGTGAAGTTGAAGGGAAAAAAATTCCATTGTTTTTAAAGAATATAAAAAATATATTATCTATTTGTATTCATAAATCACCCACCTGAATAAAATTCAATGCAAACATCTGTCATCAAAAGTCACCTAGTAGGTAAACAGAGTTCACAGTGTGTATTTTAATTTTAGTATAGATACAAACATACATGCTGGAATGGCCTATTCAAAGTTCAGAACAAAATCTACTTGAGAATCTTTGGCAAGACTTGAAAACTTCTGCTAGCAGATGCTTCTCATTCACACTGACAATATTCACATTTAAAAATATTTTACTGATCCCAAAGGGAAATTAAATCTGTTTTGTAAAGCAGAATGGGGGAAATGTATTTAAACCCCTAGATTTAGCATAATCCAGCTGTAATTAATCAAATACTGATTCTGGGCAGCTTAATCTCAAAAGTCCACTTTACTTTTGAGATTTTTCTTAGTTAAAAAAGTTAAAAAAAAAAAACACGTTTCTCTATTCTGCACAAATGTCCTCTACATTGTGTTGGCCTAATCAGATACATGTCAATAAAATATTTTAAAGTTTTGGTTTGTTGTTTGTAGAATATGGAAAATGTTAAAGGGTTGAATACTTTTGGAAGGGATTGAATTCCTAAATACAGCTATTTTCTGAAATCAGCTCAGTTGTCCTGTTAGCATCAATGAGAAACAGAGTTGGCTGACAAAAGGCTCTTAAGCTGATTTAAGTTTGACCAACAGTAAACTCTGAGCTGTTCAATTCATGGCTGTCTGAAGCAAAGCCGACCCAAAGCATAAGCGAATTAAGCTGCTGCTTAAGGCAAGTAAATCATCAGGGGTCTTCCATTTGTGCTTTAATTTTAACAGAAAAAAGGATTTTATTTATTGAGAATGACAACAATATTAAGTAGACATTAAAATGTTTACTTTGTTTATATATTGTATATATATTAAAATGTAAGATTTAAGAAGAATTATCAGGTTTATTTTATAATAGTGCACTGATCATCTTCATGGTTTGATTCTTGTGTTAATATAGTTACAATTTGATTCTATAAGTTTAATAATTTATTTGTGTTTGAGTTTGGTTTGTTCACGACTCAACAAATAATAACCAGTTATTGATTATTGCTTTTAAGCTCAGACAGTTAAATATGTCCTCCTCTCTCACATTCCACCAAATGTGTGCTGAATGCTGTTAGTGGTGATGTTCTTAACAGGAAGCAAACTCTGCTTAAGGCCCCAAACAACATTCAGACTGGGAAGTCAAACTTCCCAGTCAGAAAAATCAACTGGGAAACTGGGAGCAACTCTGACTACCCCCAGCTACAACTTGTGAGGTGGACTGTTACCTGTTAAGCTGTTACCTCGTATCTGACGTCAAACCCAGCTCTGAGTTCCCACTACTGGAACACAACATTTAAGCTGCAGTATGTAACTTTTAGGAGGGTCTTAGCGCTGTCAATCACCCTCTGTGTGGTGATGCCCATCCTCCCCTCTTGCTCCCACCTTTGCTCTCTGCTACACAGCAGCTAGCAGAGTCTGTTGTGAACGCTTAGGCTAAGCAGTTTTCCCAAAATGGTAAGTTGTTTCTCCGCCATTAACACTGTATGAGGTTGATTGACAGCGCTAAGACCCTCCTCCTGGCTGTGATTGGTTGTTTTTGGTTGAGAGCTGCATTTCTTGGGATGGCAAACGTTGCTCAGGGAGGAGGTGGAGGAGATTGATCTTTTCATGGACTATCTTTGTCATAACATACAGTCACCACATGGTGACAGTTTTAACCAATATAAGAAAAAAACATATATTTTATAAAGTCCCACACGGCAGCTTTAAAACTGATAACTTCCAGGCATATAAAACAGCTACCTGTAGACTTTCGGGCTCTTCAGGATGCTTCTTTTTTGTGCCGTATCACTGCTGGTCTGGGTTGGATCATCTTCATAGGACAAAAGGAGCGTCACAGCGTAATTCATGGAAAAGTTATTGGCCCAGTAATCACCAACCGAGGTTTCATAGCGCACGACAAATTCAATGCGTGAGCCGTGCGTGGTGTACGGTGGTGCAAAAGACAGCTTAAAGGAGAACTGATCAGTGTCGCCGTCGTTAGATCCAAACACATACTCTGCAGGGTAATCAAAGTAAGTACCCCAGTTGTCCATGGTTGATCTGATGTACACCGCTTTGTGGAAGGAGATGTTCAGGACTCGAATTACTCCACTGAATGCGAGCGGCTCGTCCTCCAATGGGGATATCCGCTCAACTTCCACTTTGTTGGAGCGCACAGCTTGCAGCAGGACGCCGACGCTGGGAGCGTGGAACTCCGGGTGCACTCGATAGGTCGGCTCCCGCTCTGCTTTGCGGTATTTCGCCTCCTCCTCCTGCCACTTTGCGGTGTCTTCCTCGTCCGAGTCGAAGGCTGCGAATTCGCGCACATCCACCAGATCTCCACCTGTTGTGTCGGCGAACGACACCCGCTTTCCTGCAGAGAGCGCCTGGTGGATCCGCATGTACTCGGCTGTCTCGTCAAAGATGGACGCGCCCCGCTTCCTAGGCACCGGGGAACATCTGGGGATGAGACGGACATCATCGGTGTCATCCTCATCCTCATCCTCCTCATCGTCGTTTTCCTCAGCGGCGTCCGTGCGTGAGCGACCCTCCGCCTCTCCGGCCGACTTGCTGTTTTTAATCGTTTTGAAAAGGCCCTCTTGGCTTGGTATGGTTAAGAAAGACATATCTGCAGAAGAGTGCATATGTCGCATTCAAATTAAACACTTGCAAGTATTCATGGTTTGAGGAGTGTGGATCCAGCGCCGAATCTGCGTTACGCACGGAGAAGCCCCTCTGTCCTGACAACGCGTGTGGCGTTAAATGTCACCCGTGGAAAACCTGGCTTTCCAAGTCCTTGTGACAGACTATCCCCTGGCTAAGATGACTTTATGCGGCGCTGTTTGGCAGCTCTTCTGAAAGCAGTAGCCTCTAATATTAGTGCTGGTTCCTTTGACGTGACCCAAATGTGTTTTTTTTTAAACTGGTGTAATCCTACTGCACCCAATGCTTCTCCTCAGCCCGGGCTGACTGAACGCCCTCTAGTGGAGACAGTGGGTAAATACAACACTCATTACACATTTACTCAGTTCAGCCTTTGAATGAACTGATGAATAAATAAAACAATGAACTAAATAATAAAAACTAAAATAAAATAAAATAATAATAATAATAATAATAATAATAATAATAATAATAATAATAATAATAATAATAATAATAATAATAATAATAACTCTACGGAGATGTCTAAAAAAGTGCTAATATTAAATAGGAAATATCCCAGGCTTTCTTGATTTGTTTTGTTAGGATTTGTGCAATTTGATCTATTAGCATTTTGGTGTTAACATTCGCCTTCTGCACTAATCAAAAATAAATAACAATGAAAATAAATAAGCAAAAGTCAATACAATTTACCTATCAAAAACGAATTAGATTTTATATAAGTAAGAATAGATTATACCTGTTCGTCTTTCAAAGCATTAATATAAATTTTATATTGGAAACTCATATTAAAAACTGAGAGCAATTTAACTGTATTGTTCATCGTCACTCTAACCAACCCAGAAATTAAAAAATGCCTTTAATGCTGTTTAAATACTATTATATATGGGGGAACTGAATTTCAATATTTGGACGTTGTGTCCTTTTTGCGCAGTTAACTCCACCTCAGATAGAACGCCATGTAAACACACCCTTGCCGATGATTGGTTGAGATGTTTTAGCGCGGCGTGGCGCAACCAATCAGAGGATTGTTTTTCTCTGGCGTCGTTTCACGGGTAGTAAGCTAACGGATAATGCAAATCTAAACTTATCTGGAGAACGCGGGTAGTTTCTGGAAGGGTGCATTGTGTTGGTGGGTTTGAATGGCTAAATAAAGTATTTCTTCTTGGGATTATATTGGCGGAGATGCTGTGGTGTCGTCAAGGCGAGGATTCAATAATTGGGTAACGTAAGCTAACTAAGTTAGCTGCAGCTTGCCCATTTTAACGTTCCCCGCGAGGCCGCGGAGAGTTACGAGAGCTGCTTCCTGATCTGTGTTTACCAATAATGTAGTTTAAAGCTGCCAAATATATCGTAACGTTGCGCTAATTGTAGAAGCTGTTACGCCAACGGTGTAATCGACCGCACTTATCTTTAAGAGCCTGCGGGCCTCCTAGCCTGTTAGCACGTTCGCTAGCCTGCTAACATGAGTGAAGTGACTGACTACAAACAGTCCGGTGACCCTGCATCGAGGAAACGGAGCGCATCACTCGACCTGGACGAAGACGATGCGATTCCTCATAAGTTCGCTAAAGTAAGTGACGACGCAAATGGAACTGGACAAACTTCAAAAAGTTGCGAAAACAGTGAAGTTGAAAGTAAAGAAGAAACTCAGAGGAAGCCAAAAGATACTGTTGCTGAAGGAACTGCTGTGCAGACAGATAAGGCTTCGGACCTTACAGATAGCACCAGCGAGCAGCCCGTTAACAGCTCCAGCCCTAACAGTGACCATGCCGACATCACCGAGAAACCGCAGTCCTCAGAGGCCTCGGCACCCACCGATTCAAAAGAGGAAACCCAGAAAACAGCTGAATCAGTGCAGCATCCCTCAACTCCTGTGGACCAGTCCGACTCCGCAGCCATAGCAGCTGCTGAAGCACTGGCCAGTCTCACTGGCGGAGACGGAGAGGAAAGCCAAGAGACCCCGTGTTCATCTGCAAAAGTGAGACCAGTGAAACATGGAAGTAAAAACAAACAGCGGCCAGGCCAGCCTTCAAAAGTTGGCTCCAAAACACAGGCAGCTGCAGACAGCTCCACATCAGCACGGAGTACCGACAGAGAAGATAAAGATGATGCTGCCGAAGCAGACGAAGGGGATGAATCCGTCTCGGGATCTTCCTCCACACCCAGCTCCTCTTTCCCATCTGACAATGAGGACAATGATGATGGAGAGTGTGCGATTGTGTCGGTCAAAATGGCCCCAGAGATGAGGCAGTCTGTTGCTCTGCTGGCACAAGTGCAGATGAGACTTGAGGCTCTAGAGAAGAAGAGCGTCAGACTCCATCAACGGCTGGAGCTGAAGATTAATCGCCAGAGACGCCCGCATCTTGATCAGAGAAGCTCCATCACGAAAACCATCCCGGGGTTCTGGGTGACAGCTGTATCCTTAAAATCAAAATTAACCCATCTACTGGTTGCACCGATTGATCAGCGCCGATTTTCAGAGATTGGGGATCAACTGATACTTGCATGTGAAGCTGATTGTATCCCCCAATTTTTATCTGCTTCAGCAAAGGTCTAAAAATCACCCACTGTCCTATTCTTTAATCCAGCGACTTTCCTGCTATTTTTAGCAACATTTCAGACAAGAATAATCGGAATCGGCTTTTTTTCTTTTAAATCAGCGATGAGACAGGAAACTGCAATCGGTGCACCCCTACTTCCATCTTGTCTTCTGCATGTTTTCTACTTTGTTTGTTATCTTAACATCAACTCCTCAGCTGCTGAACCATCCTCACCTCTCTGCTCACATAGATGAGACTGATGAAGATGCTCTTAGTTACATGACTGATCTTGAAGTAGGTTTGATTGGTCCATATTTTAAATCATTTTGACAACTCCCACTGTAGTAAATGCAAAGCAGATTTATTTGTCTCATTCTCAGGTCGAATCTTTCAAAAACACCAAACTCGGCTACAGGATTCGCTTCCACTTCCGACGGAACCCATATTTCCAGAATAACATCATTATGAAGGAATTGCACCTTGGCATGGGAGGTAAAAGCTGTTTCCTTGTAAACTGAAACAGAAGTGATGAGATTCTGGAAGTGTACTATAAAAGAGAAAGATTTAAAGTTATTGTGGTTTTTCACTGGGTTTGTTTTCAGGGAATGTTTACAAGTCACGTCCAAATCTGTCTGCTCCACAGTTTAACTGCATTTTCAGTGTGTCTGCTGTGGTACATGTTTGTTTTTCTGATGCGTTCAGGGTCACCCATGTCATTCTCCAACCCCATCCTCTGGCATCGCGGACACAATCTGACCGCTAACAGTGAGCCCAGGAAGTCATGCCGCGGCGTTTACGAGACGTTTTTCAGCTGGTTCAGCGACCACAGCAACCCGGTGCAAGACGATGTAGCACAGGTACAGGTCACTGCCAGCTCACGTTATTTGGGTTTTAAGTTGCCATAAAGTTGATATTTGTGCCTGGTGATGGTGGCAGAGCCACCTGCTTTCAGGTGATTTTATTTTATTGTTCTTTGTTCAGATACTGAAGGACGACCTCTACAGAGATCCACTGAGATACTACCTCACTCCTCTCTGGGAACCGAGGGAGAACGGCAGGTGAACCAGACAGATCCACACAGCTGCAAGTTTAGAAAAAAAAAATCTGAAACGCTGTTTCTTTAATCTACAATTTACAGTCAAATGAGATGTTTTCTTGTTTTTATTTTGGTGTGTTTGTCCAGAATAACTATCGTTCGTTGTTTGCATGACTGTCTCTATGCTTGTTTCTCCAGCAGCACCACAGAGGCCAGAGCAGCTGGAAACGGAAACGGAGATGATTGCGTGGTGATTTCTGACTCGGACGACGAGCCAGGGGAGGACACTGGTGACGCCGATCCAGGCCGCAGCAGGGAGGACGAGGAAGAGGAGGACGACGACGATGATGAAGAAGAAGAAGGTGCAGAAGAAGAAGAGGAGGAGGAGGAAGACGGCAGGCGAGCGAGTCCAGGTCGGTGCAGAAACAGAACTGTTTAATAACCAAAGTGTCCAGGTCGTTTGAGTTTTTGTTGTAACCTTTGTTTATAAATGTGAGGCGAGGTTTATTGGACTGTTATAACTTTAAAAAAAATGTATAATTGTTAGACTATTTCAAATTTTCTCGTGTTACAAACAAAAATGTCAGTTTATCTTGTAGTGTCTGACCACAAAGAGAGGAGATAAATGATGGCCTTAAAGAATATTTACAAATAAAAATAAAATGAATGCATTTGTATTTGTCTCCCCATTACTTTGACTTCAATATGATCCAGAGCAACTGATTATATTCAAACTCACACAGGTAGCAGATAAAGATCCATCTGTGAGTAATTTAACATAATAAAACTCATAAGAACAGATGGAAGCTGCTGTAATGGATGAAAATTGTTGTAATGGAGGCGGAGTCACAGCAGGAGCTTCTTAAAGAGGCAAATGTAATTTCAAGGCGTCAAATTGCAAAGTCACATTTAATTTTAGTCGTGTCTGATGTATACAGTATTTTTATAACATAGTTACTTGATTGTGCCATTTTATAGCACAATGTGCCTGGAAAATACAACACTGCTCCTTTTAAAGAACGTTGGAGAGCAAACGGCATCATGAAGAGCGAGGAATTGTAAACATGTCGGAGATAAAGACAGTTAAAGCAGGTTTAGATGATAAAATGCTATCCTAAGATTTTAATGTCTCACAGAGCTCCTTTTAATCCATCATCTGAAGATGAAATGAGGTGACACAACTGCAAACTGACCCAGACACGGCTGTCCATCTAACCTGACAGGCCGGGGAAGGTGACAATTAATCACCCCCAAGACGCCGCTGTGGCGCCAAACGATTCAGCCTCAAAAATCATCACAACACTCTTCTCTGTACTGTAATCTTCAGTATTCAGTTTTAACTCTCCGGTTTTTGATCAATACAAATGGAAAGAACAAAATAAGATCATTATTAATGGCTAATAACATTTCTTTTTTCAAAAATGTCCATAAACTAAACACCAATTCCAGCAAACATTGTCAGACATCAATTAATGCTGAACAGATATCAATTTATACTTCCTTAATATTGGTGTGTAAAACTCACTTGCTTCACTTTATTGCGTAACATCTCTTTTATCTTGGTTAAAAAATGGTGGCTCCATGAACTGCCTGATATTCCACATGGATTACGTATCTTATTGAATTTTGAAAGCTCACCTTTATTATTTATTTTGGCCATTTTGTGCTAAAGTTAAATATTGTAATTGTTTTACTTCTCTTCACTACGCAGCACCTTGAGCTGGGAATGCATTTCTTCAGCAGGGACAGCGAATCTGATCAGAGTTGATGGGAAAATGGATGACAAAACCTTTCAAAAGCTGCAAAAGTCTTAATATTAGGTTGAATGTTGGTCTTCCAGCTGCTGTGAAATGTTTTGTCCAAATCTCAACAATCTTTTGTTGGATATGAAAGTTGACATTTGCAGATGCTCTCCATCCAATCTCAAGGTTTCCCCAAGAAACCTTATCTAGTGGTTGGTGTGCGAGAGCAGTCATTTATCCAGCGGCCCATCGTGTTTTTGAGTTAAAAAATGTGAAATCTGAAAATATCACTTGATAATTATGTGTTCTTGGAAGATTAATTGATTACCTGAACACCAACTACAAAGTCTTAAAAATGCAAACATTTTAAAGACTTAAATAAATAAGCAATGCTAAGCCTAGTGGGGGCACAAGTAAAGCCTGGTGGCCTGCCAGGCTTACAATACACTGGGGGGAACCCTCCAATCTGACTGAGTTTAAACTAGAAGAATGCCCAAAAATTCCAGTTTCAATTTGTGCAAGACCTTGAGATGCAAGTTATCGATTGAGCTTACAGATACAGTAAATATTAATTGATAAGTGGCCATTTTCTTAAAAACCTGAGTTTTCTCTCGTGTCAAGAGTATTGACTGTCTTTCCATAAATTGAAGCGTTAAATTTTTCAGATGCTGAATTTAAAAAAAAAACAAACAAACAAACAAAAAAAAACATTAAAAATTTTTTTGTTATCAGATTAAACAGAAAATGGTTGTTTTCTTGCTTTTTTTCAACTCAGACATATTTAGAAAAGAGCCGCTAAGGCTGCTGAATTGAAAGATGAAGAGTAGGGGTACACCGATTCATCGGCACCAATTTATCTAATTTTGGGAGATCTGTGATTGGCAGATATTTACACGTGATGCCGATCTTATCCACCCCAGAAAAGGTCTAAAAATCAGCCAACAAATCTTCTGTTCTGCAGTGAGAGACGTTTGACTGACAGACTGGGCCACCAGGTCATGTCTGCATGTTTGTAGTTAACAATCGTCATCCCACTGTTGCCAACTCTGCAACTTTCTTGCTATAATTAGCAACATTGGCAGGCCAGGCTTTTTTAAGATCGGTAATTGGCGGTCGACCAGAAAACTGCAACCGGTGCCCCCCTAATAAAAGTATAAAACATATGAAGTGCATGAAAGAGATGTTCATGCTCTATCGGTGAGGAGAAATGGAGACATTATTAAAGCCACTTGGTGTCAAAGAAGTGAACAGAAACTGATATACAGCTCTGAAAAAAATAAGAGACCATTTAAAATGATCAGTTTCTCTGATTTTACTTTTTATAGGTAAATATTTGAGTAAAATGAACATTATTATTTTATTCTATGAACTATTGACATGTCTCTGAAATTCCAAGCAAAAGTTTAGTATTTATTAACAGAAAATGAGAAATGATGAAAATAAAAAAGATGCAGAGCTTTCAGACCTCAAATAATGTAAGGAAAACAAGTTAATATTCATTTAGAAACAACAATACTAATGTTTTAACTCAAAAATCAATATTTGCAAACCAGGAGGTTTTCAGTCAAATTCAGTGCAGTGGGATCTTGATTTTTCCAGAGCTGTTGCTCTCCGCTGTCAGGCCGGTTTACTATCTGTAGTGAGAGCGATACTTTGTTCTGTTAATTGTTTACATCCTTAGCGAGGTCGTTCAAAAACATGGCGCTTTAATCGCAAAGAAAGTCGTTTCTACAAAGTGTTAATCAGAGTGTTAGTTTGTATAATTTTTCTTCCACTCCTGTTCTACACCACTTCCCGACGTCTAAAAATACATTAAAGTTTAAGTTAGTGAAATAAGGAAATGTGCGAGGCTCGTTAAAAGCACTGAACGGACAACAAAATGTGTCTTCCTCAGATGAGAGCCAGGAGGAAGAGGAAGAGGAGGGCAGTGGAGAAATTGTGATCGACGGTAAGACATCACCGTTTTTCACGTTTTCTGTTCAAAACAGAAGTGGAGGAACAGAATAAGATTCCATTTCATCTCCTGGGATTATTTCTGTGTTATTTTTACCCTGCAGGCTCTGACGACAGCGATCAGGAGGAGGAGGAGGAGGCCTAAGAGGAAAAAGTGAAGATAAACAGATGCACACCAGTAAACCGCAGCGTTCAAACCACCTGCTGGTGTTCTCTAGGTCCTCTCTGTGCCTCCAAACCAGTCCTGGGTCATCAGGACGCGGACGCAGGATCTCTGGGAAGTCATCTGACTGACTTCAGCGCTCTGGTTTTTATATTGTGGCTGCTGCGTTGTGTGTGTTTGAGCAAGCCGCTGTAGGGACGAGAAACTGGGAATATGAAGAGGAGACGCAGTGCAAACATTGAATCGTTCTTCCTGGTGTCATTTTTATGCACAAAATATCAGTCTTTTTTTTTTTTTTTTTTTTTTTTTTACCTAAAATAGACAGACGCTTTTAAATCAGGGTAAATTGTAACAGTAAAGCCAAGGCAGCATGTCCCTTCTGTCTATTTATAGACATTACTGTGCAACTCTTTCCTTTTATATCTACGCACATTTTCAGGTTCACTATCCCCACTCCAAAATTCAGAAAGATAGTTTCTACGAACAGTTTATAACACCCGACTCGCATGTAGTTAGATTTAGCCGATTCTTCGCTTAATACTGAAATCATCAGAGGCATTAATATTGATCTTTTCAAGCTGTTTTTTAACTCGACGCGTGACGAAGCGAATATGTCATGAGCTCAATTTGATATGATGATCGTACATTTCAGATGCACTGAGTACAGAACCAAAATGTCTTCTCAGGGATGATCATGGTGGTCGTTTTGTTGAAATAACTTGGCTAGTTTTAAATCATTTATGCTTATACTTACTGTTGGTTGTGTATAAAGAAATGTGGACTCTACTGTAGTATATAGGAACAATAATTATTTTGATAGACTACCAGTGTGTTTTTTGTTTTCCTCTACCTGTGCCGTCATGTTACATCCACACCTGTAAACTATCTCTGATGTTCGATAATCCTCACTTAATTTAAGCTGCGTTTCTGTGGATTCCCAGGTTTATGTAAGGCACCCAAACAATGCGTAGGAACTTTGAGATTTCTTTAGACTTAAACGCAATTTGAAATAGCCAATGTAAACATCCAAAGTTTGTCTTTTAAGATTACATTTCTAAAAAAAAACTAAAACATTGGTATTTATGGGTCTTTTTTTTCTTTTTACACATTTGTGTTATGGCATGCCAGTTAGCACAAGTTGTAAGACAGGAGATTAATAGCACACTGCTGTGTAGAGGAATATTGCTGTGTGGTATAAACTTTGAATTCACAGCAGTTTGTAATGGGGTGCACTGTAAAAAAAAAAAAAAAAGCATTTGTATTCGCTTGATTTTCTTAGCAACGAACCTGTAAATACTACTTCAGCAAGGTTTTTTTGAATAATAAGATTCATGTTTTAATTCGTGGATATCAAATAATCTGGATTTTGTTTCTGATTGTTCTCTCAGACAACATTTATATTTTGTGTGCTGTGATTTCTTTTTTATTATTTTTTAGAACGGTGTAGTTTTATTATTTCTACTTGTTTTTGTTTTCTTGGTTGATCTTGTTTGCTTTAAAGATAAATGTCCATCTTTTGACTCAGACCTAATAAATAAAATGCTGTTTGACTTTGCTGATTGTGAGTTTTACATTTGAGCTGTTTTGCAGAAGTATTCATCCAAACAGAAACATGGAGTATTTTAGACAAATTCTATGCAAAATTCAAACATTGGGCAGTAGTTAAGAGTGAAGTGGAGGGAAAATGAGCAGTTTATCATGTTTTGTAGAATCGCCTTTTACTCCAGTTACATTCTTTTGGGGGTATCTAGAAACTGGATTTTTTTTTCTTTGTTCATTCTTTGCACAATAGCTGAAGCTCAGTCAGATTGGATGGACTACACCCATTTAAAATTTAAATCTGAACTTTAAGAGGATGGAAAGAGGATGGAGTTGGGGATTTCATCCTTGCCCGTTATGATAGATGGAAGAAATGGTTTGAATTTCCTCCTTCGGTTACATTTCCTCTGGGTTGTGGTTGAGTTAGTTTAGCTTTCCAGATGCTAATCAGTTCTAAGAACAATTCCTTGTTGCCATGGTTTCGCATCATAATGACTGTCCAGATACAAAACCAGAAGAAATAGTTGCCCAAATATGCAAAATAAATAAATGAACAGGAGTAAAATAAAAATAAATTCAGAACTGACACGTCATGCTAACACGGTGAAACGGTGAAATTGTAAAATAAAATTGCAGCTTCAGGTTTTCTTCTAGGGTTGCCCTGGATTTAACTTCTTCTTCTCAACTTTAACCAGTTTCTCATTCCCCGCCATGATGCTGCCTCCACCATGTTTCATTGTGTAGATCCAGATTCAAGGTGATAGGAAGTGCTAGATTTCTTCCACACTGTTTTTGCATGCAGGCTAAAGATGTAAATGCTGATCTCATCGATAGGAACAACTGTTTTCCACATATTTTGCTGTGTATCATACATAATTTGTGGCAAACTGAAAACCTACAGAGGTGCAATTTTTTTGTTATTTCCTCCATTCAGGGTCTCCCTCAGTGTATTATAAGCCTGGCGGGCCTCCAGGCTTTACTTGTGCCCCCACCAGACCAAGCATTGTGAATTTATTCCAGTATTTTTTAATGATTTCCTCTTTTTAAAACTTTGTAGTTGGTGTTTAGGTATTAAACTTCCGGTCTTCCAATAATGCACAGCTACCAAGTGATAATTTTGAATTTCCTGTCGACTTTAAACATTTTATAACTCAAAAACATGACGGCCAGCTGGACGACTGCCCTGATGCACCGAGCACTGAGCATAGCAAGTTTTCTTTCCCTGCTATTGAATTGTGTTGTCCTCTGATGACAGAGAGCTTGAGATGGGGAGGCAGAAAAGAAAACTCAAGGGCAGGAAATGAAATTTAAAAAGCTTTCCTAAGTGGCTGACAGACAGCAGGTATGTGGTTCCAATCTATCAAGAGAAGGATTGTAAATATTCAGGTTCGCTTAAATTACTAGTAAAACAACAGGTCAGGTCATTGTTGTCTTGTAACTGTGTGTTGTAGTTTCTAGTATATAGAGGTGCAATAATGTGTCAGTATACAGTGAAACAGCATAATTATGCTGAATACAAGACACTTTTCTGATTTTTATTTGTAGAAATATCTCAATAATGTTATTTTTGTGTTGGTGTAGAATCCAAATAAAGTGAATCAATATTTATGGTTGTAAAGTGACAAGATGAGAGAAGGTTATTTTAATGTGAATTTGAGATGTACAACAAAATTTCATTTCCATATTTTGTGTGCCGAGCTCTTTAACATGTTTTACCTCAAATCACCACAAGGCGGCAGTGTTAAATTAAACTTACGTAAGTTTCTATTGCTGGACATAATAGAAGAAGGTTTGGCAATTCATTGAAAATTCAAAGCAGCGTTTAATCATTCAGGTGTCAATAAAAAGACAGGGCTAACTGTAATAAAATGACTAATACTGATGTATGGATGTGACTTATACAAACTTTGACATGGGTTTGGCTACAATGCTTCCATTTCTGAGAAAACTAAACGAATCCTGCAGCTGCTTCTTAATGTTTTCCATCTTTGATATGACAGCGGTTGTGTGATCCTGCTAACAGCGCGAATGCATCGCTGCAAGTAGCCCCGGGAAAGGCATTTTTGGACAGGCCCTGACAAAGGAGCAGCAGCTCTGTTGCAACAGTACACTTAAACCCTTGATTCCACTTTTAATGCACAGCTATAAATATTCCACTAGCAAAAACCTGTCCTGGTGTGGACCCAGCAGCACCCAGAGCATGCAATATGGGTTAGGCCTACACTATTAATACTGATGATGAAACCCATGGACTCCCCATGAAGGGTACCCATGCTAAACAGTGTTTGTCTCCTCTTACAAGCGGCTTAATCCAGCCCACCTAAAAGCCCAACGTGTTTTCTTAGATATAAATTAATAATAGGGTTGGTTCCTACAATATTGATTGTGACAAACTAAGTACAGATTGCCAGGACAGCAGAGCTTTCTTCAGGCTGTTTTGTGGTCTGGGGGTTGTTTGTAAAGCCTTTTGTTATGTGCGGGGCGGCAAAATCCTAAATGGATTCCTCTGTGTACACTACACTCCCCTGATCTGAGCTCGTATTTGTACTGTACACAAATCTTCTTGTCATGCCGCTTCATGTTCTCATGTTTTCAGTAGTTTTTCCAAGTCTCAGATCCTTTTAGTTGGAGTGAAAAATGAAAGGGTTGCACACAAAAGCTAATTCTTCATCTGCAAGATTGATGATTAGGAGGGTATTCTCTCCTGGAAAGACTGCAAGAAAAAAAAAAAACCTGCAGCTTCTCTTTGAGTCCCATCTATTGTAGATAATCTCAGAGGCTGAGGTGGGGCCCCTGAATATCAACAATCTGTGTGTGAGTGTGTGTGTTTGCACACGTGTACATGCTTTAGACTCCTTCATAAAGAAACGGCTCGCATTCTTCCATGCATGCATTAGTATTTTGCAGGAGGTTGTGTGCGCCACTTACAGGCTGGCAGGTTTTTTTCCCAACGCCGCCGGTCCACGTAAGTGCGATTCTTCCCCCGTCATCGGATCAAGAAGAAGTTCGGAGCTGCAAAGAGGGGGAAAGCAGCCAAGAGTGAGAAAAGAGAACAGAGCGGGAATGATTGAGGGAAACGGATGAGTGCATTGATAAGAGGAGCTGCCCGGGCCCTGACAGATACACACAGCAGATGGATGACTCTTATCAGGGAGATCACAGAGAGTATGCTCACGCCTAGGCCCAGTTACAGAGAGCCATGATCACACCAGACAGATGAATGGGCCTAACCCCCAGCAATCAGAGCACATACTGTAGACCCCTGCACAACAACACACACACACACACACACACACACACACACACACACACACACACACACCCAGTTGACAGAATGAACAGATTGCGGCGCCTGCAATACCTTAGCGTCTTTGACATTGAAATTCACCTGGAGTCTGGTGTCTGAAGGATGGGTGTGATGAGAGCAAGGGTGCGAGTAAAGATAAGAGAATTCAATTTAAATTCAAACAGCAGGGAAAATGCATGTGTGTTTGGGCTTCTGTGTCAGGATGCACTCCATCGCTGCGCTTCCATCGGCCACATAGTTGAACAATACGGCATTTTGAAAAGAAATATGCTTAATGGAAATGCAGCAATTTAAAAAAAAAAAAAAAAAAAACTCGTATTTTTCAATAAAAATGTTTTATGGTAGGATGTTTGGTTTATTTTGAAAAGCTGAAATGGAAATACTTTTTCCTCTGCACATGAGTCACATGATCAACGACCGGATGTTACCACTGGCTCAAACTACAAAGAAGAAGTTGACAGGAAGAAGTTGGAGGATCATGGCGAGGCATGATTTTTAGTGAGCAAACTTATTCTGATCTTAATTGTGTTTTATATTTTATTTTATGTAGGTATATTGTTAATAATATATTTTATATTATTTCTAGAATTGCGCCACTGATGGTGGCAGCACGTTGGAGTAGCTCTGTACTTTCATTGAGATTGTTTTCTCTTTTTCAAACATTCATTCCTGCCTTTTTGGAGGAAAATTGCTTTTTTTTGATAACTGTTCCTTCTTGTTCTATATATCGATTTTATTTAATGTCCCTTTGGGATTAATAAAATATTTTTGAATTTGATGGAAATACAGCAATTACAAAATTCAGGTTTTTCAACATTAGTGGAATATTGGCAAAGTTTTGTGCACATTTGTGTTGAGTTTCAAAGTAAGACAATTCCCACTTTTTCAGCATTTTCTTTTTTTTTTTTTTTTACAAATTATCTTAGGACTGTCTGGATTGAGTGAAAAAGCAAGAAGAGTCACAGGAAGTATTGGAAAAATATATATTTTTTAATTTTAACCCAAAAGATTACACTTACAAAAAATGAATTCTTGCTCATAAAAGAGGCCAAAGAAACTCAGCTAAAAATCCTGACAGCACAAAATATAACACACAAGAGTTTGTATAATACAATCACTAACTACAACAAACAACACAGTACAGATAAGTCTGTTAATAAACTAAACAGTAAAACATTAAATCAAACGTTTTTAACTTTAAATACAAATATTCACCAGCAGAAACTGTTGGTGCAATCCAATCAAAACCATGTATGCTAATCCCAGTCAAAACTGGCAAAAGAAACAAAACTTAATCATAAATACAAAGATGAGTAACGAGTTGCTAAAAATACATCAGTAAGCTAAATCTGAACACTTAATGTATTTAAACCAACCAATAAACATTTTATGGGAAACTAAACGGCTGTTGTTTTTAAATGAGGTGCATAAGGGATTTACCAGTCATGGGTTTGGCCATCACAAGAACAATTTCTTTTTTAAAGATGGAGCAGAAGTCTTGCATTTAAAAAAACCCAAATACCACTTTGGACTGTTATTACACCGCAGCAGCACTTAACCATTAACTGTCTGTCACCGTGGCATCTTGAGAGGGTGCTGACAGATTTACCTGTTAAGACACATTGTTTTTACTCTCACTCATCCTCGCTGTCTTCTTCTCAAGTACAGTAACTCTGTATCCTCCAAGAAACAAAACACACCCGCTGTTATTTTGCAAGAGAACTTCTTCAACAGCTGTTTGCTCTCCTTGCTGAGTTTTATTGCCGAGGGAGAGTGCCAGTCCTGTCTTCAAGGCAGATGGTGGCTGGCTGGCCCCGCCGGACACGTGGCGCGTTGGACTGCTGCAGACGCTCTTCCATCGCTTGGAAGCTGCAGCCATTGTGTGCCTGCACACTGTTCTGAGTCGGAAAGCCCACTTGCAATTCAGCGCGAGGTGAACAGGCTGTGACTGGAATGTGTGCCACGTATGCGCCCTTCATGTCAACAATGTTTTCCATAGTTACTCCTCTTTGATAATCAGCGATGTGTGAAGTTCATGGATGACAGGCAGCACCTGTTCCTTTCCTTACACGTTAATGTTTACATTTTTTCGCAGCTGTAGGGTGATGATTATTACGCTGTGAAACTGCAATCATAGGAAATGTCTCTATTTTTCTGTGCTATATGCAGTGACTTGCAAGAGTTTACATTCTGACACCCTACCAACCTCTAAACATTTGTTTTGAGATTTCGTCATGACAGATCAACACAAAGATGTTCATTTTAGTTTCTCTAATATCTCTAAATAGAATCGAAAACATTAATCTGTAGGTAATTTAATAACCTGAATGCAGGTGGCCTCTTAACTCTTATTAAACTCTTATTTTACCAGGAAGTCCCTTGAGATAAAATCTCTTTTTCGATCGTTTACTGACATACGGTATACAAAGCAATAACACAAAGGTATAGAAAATTAAAACATCATAAAATAGACATAAGTACAAACTAAACTTTTCAAATGAGATTTAAAAAATGATTTAAAAAAGGCTTAAGAGTAGCAGCCACACTGTTTTTAAGAGGAGTTTCATATACGTTAACACTGCAAAAACACAAAATCTTACCAAGTATTTTTGGTCAAGTTTCTACTGGAAATATCTTAGCACAGGGTTTTCCCCAATGTATTATAAGCCTGGCGGGCCACCAGGCTTTACTTGTGCCCCCACCAGGCTAATCATTGCTTATTTATTTAAGTTTTTCTTTTAAATGTTTGCATTTTTAAGACTTTATTGTTGAAGTTCAGGTGTTAATCATCCAAACACAATTATCAAGTGATATTTTCAAGTTTCCTATCAACTTTAAACATTTTAAATTGAAAAACACGGAGGGCCGCTGGATGAACGACTGCCTGAGCGTCCCAACCACCAGGCTGGGCAAGTTACTGGGGAAAACCTTATAGTGCCATTGATATAAGACCAAACTAGCTTACAAGTGACTTACAAGTGATATAGAAGCTTATTTTAAGTCAATAATATTGGTGAAAAAAGTACTTGTTCAACTGGCCCATTAATTCACTTATAACTAATGGGAAAAATGTCTTGCTATAAGTGAAATACTCTGCCAGTTGAACAAGTATTTTTAAATAAATATTAAGGAATTATTTACTTAAAACAGTCTCCCATAGCTTTCTGAAGTTATTTTTCTCTTACTTCAAGTATACTAAGATATTTGCACTTGAAACTAGGCCAAGAATACTTGGTAATATTGTGTGTGTTTGCCGTGAATACAATTCTCTATTTGTAAAAATCCCAGTAAACTACATAGAAGCTTGTGGTTGCTTTTCAAAATTTGGAAAATTTCATGTATGAATACTTTTGCAAGGTGTTGTATATAATTTACTCTGAGGGCCATGGTTTCCCAGGCCAGGGCATGCCTCTGGGTTGCAGGCATGTTCAGACACTCTTCAGTTCATCAATATACCACAAGAGAGATCAGCAGGAGGACAGATAATAGGTTGTTTTTCCTCCAGGGTACAAATACTCTGAAATTGTAGTGATTGATGTGTCTGTGGAAATACGATTTATCTGGAGCTTCTGGTCGGCCTCAGGTTATAAATGTCCATCTAAAGTAGGCATGGGGATTCTCTGGACTGATCTTTTGGCTGACCAGAAAAAAAACAGTGTTGTTTTCAAATCCACACTGTCTGTTTCAATGCTACAGATCCATTTATCTTGGCTTCTCTCACTCTCACATCTTCAACAAAATATAGTGCCTTACTAGAGTATCTATGTCATTCAAATATATCTAGATGCTAAGATTTTTGCCCATTTATCTCAGATTTGCTAACTGCTAAAGAAAACAATCCCCACAGCATGAAGCTGCCACTGCCTTGTTTCACACATATAATGGTGGGTTCTCATCTGACCAGAGCACCTGTCCCCCACATGACTTGGAAACTGGATTTCTTGTATTGTATCTTGCTTTTAGTAATTGTTTTTATCTTGACGTTTTTTAATGAACACCAGATTTGTGGAAGGCACAACCAGCTCTGTCAGATTTTTTCCATCTGAGTCATGCATCTCTATGGCACAGTTTTAGCTGCTTTTCTGATGAATGCTGTGCTGACCAGTCAGTTTATGTGGATGGCTGTTCTCATTCTGTGTTCAGATTATGCAATGACGGGTTCTCCGTGAAAGGTTTGAAGCTTGGGGTATTATTTTACGATATAATTGTATCGTAAAGGGAACGTATTATGAAAATAAATCACATTTCGCATGTTTTTGAACTTCCATTTGGGCTTTCTACTTTTTCTAAGAACAACCCAAACGCTTTTTGTCATTACGTTAGTGTTTTTTGGTGTATTGAAAACATCTCAAATATAACGTTACAAACCAGCAGGCACTGCCCCTCACCTAGCAACCGCAGTAAAGCCTATTTGTTACCTAGCAACCGAAGCAGAGCTCCAGCGTATTTGGTTAGCTAGTCGACCCGCTGTACGATAGCTGCTGGAAAAGAAAAATGTTTTGTTGTTGCCTTACCATTCAGAAGCCACTTGCTTCATTTCTGTTGGTTGTACATGAGGCTGTTCTTCTCCACACATATAAAATTGCGCATCAGCCATTTTCACGTTTGAAAGCCACCAACTCAACGGTTGTTCAGTTGGGGGCGTGGCCAGCAGCAGCTTATTTGGATTTAAAGAGACAGGAGGCCCTAAAACAGTTCGTTCTCCATAACTTTCTTTTGGACTTGTCTGTTGTGTTCCGTGGGACTCATAATGCTGTTTGATATTTAACAAACTGGTGGACTCTTTTTATTGATTAAGTCACTTCTCCAGGCAAATGGTTGTATTTTAGGGGGTGAATTACTCTAATAATCTCTTACTTTCAAGATTTTTATTTGCTATTTTTTGTAAAACAATGTATGATGTTTCCTTCTACTTCAATTTTATGCACCATCTCATGTTGGATTTGTTAAAAAAAAACTGTGCTTTTTTCTTTAAAAAAAACAACAACAACAACAACTGAAAACTGAGAAACATTAAAAACAAAAATATAGAATCTGGGCTGGTCCAAACCTTTTTGGGGCCCTAAGCAGATTTTAATTTGGGGCCCTCCATCAAAATTAATTGATGAAGAAGTACTAGTTCCACTGGCAGATAAATAAAATAATGATGTTCCTCTTCCTGATGTTGGCTGCTGCCACTGCTAGGATAATATAAAATATTAAACTTGTTAACTTGTTTGCTGTAAATTCAGTGTTTGTCCGCAGTTGTTACTTTGAAATAGTTAAAATAATGTGGCACACTTAAATACCATTCTCTGCATTTCAAAATCCAAATATTTTATTTAGTTTGCTCTTTCTGTAAGGTTAAAATCAATAGCCTTATTAACACCGGTACAATAAGCTAATTACAAATGATGCTACCATTAGGTAAGTTATACAGAGCAGTCTGGGAATGATGAAGCACCTGGTGTTAAATAATTACTCACTTAAAAACAAGAACCTATATCTTGCTGAAAAGATACATGGAAGCTGTTTTTTGTCTTATTTCAAGTGTACTTATATTTGAACTAGAAAATAGACCAACAATACTTTGTAAGATTGTGTGTTTTTTCAGTATTTGTATTTTGCTGAACTTTTTACTGACTTTGTTTTACAGTTTATCACATCAAATCAAAAAACATTTAAGTTTTTGTTTGTAACGTAACAACATGTGAACCAGCTCAAAAGGGATGGGATCCTGTTATACACTCCAGTGGTGAGTGCATGTCGGTGTGATAAGGATAGCTGATGATGCAGGTACCAATGACGTCAGTCGGCCTATAAAGCGCTGGGAGCTGGTCAGTGTCCTGTTGTCCATGTCCAAAGTTTAGAGCACACGGAAACTTAAACTCTGCCCACAGTCGTGACTCACTTCCTGTGCTGGAAACAGAGGGATGCCTCCTGCAGGGCGAGAGACAAAGACTCCCCTCCTGGTCACACTTTGACGCACAGCTGCTGGGAGATCATCTGGCTCACACCCAGGTTTAAACACGGCATTCACGCTTCGCCGGTGTCAAAGTCATTTAAACTTAAGTAGGATCATTAAAAGATAAGCAAATAACCAAAAGCTTTGTGAGCCCTGCCGCCGTCGGCACTCCTTGCTGAACTTTATACGCTCAAACAGCACATCTTCCCGTGTGTTTGTTTAACTGGACTGTCTTCCAGGGCGCTCTGGCTCAGAATACACTCCTAGTTTGCTTTTTTTGTCTTCAGTGCCCCCATCATGCGTCACAGCCCTCCACAAAGATGAGAGGTCCTCAGAAGCGGCTTCAGTTTCAAGCTCGAGGCGTTGTTAACAGGATGGGTGTCTTTTACACCCAGCTGCCCCCCACCTCCTGTTTTGGTTGCTTTGTCACTGTTGTCATGAGTGCTTGTGCCAGCCAGGGAGGAATCCCGGGAATCTTTTTGGGCTGACCCAGCTCTCTTGTGGCGCTGAAAAGCGATGGTGACACAATCCTAGTAGTAGGCCCCACTCCTCCAGCTTTAATAGTAAATTTCAGCTCCTGCTGATGCGTTAAGAATAGCCTGTGACTCTCACAGTGCTAAAGGGAAAAAAAAACAAAAACATTTGTGGAAAAAAAGAGTGAGTTCCCATCACAAAGTGCAGCTGAATTATTCAGCCAGGAGGAAAGTATTGGAGCAGCATGTTAGACTTTGGCCTCAGGTATAAGCTGACTTTCTGTGAGAACTCAGATTCCCATGGAGCTTGTTGATAAAATAAGATATTCAAAGCTTTAAATTTAGATTTAAAGTGAGTTTCTGCTGCTGGTGTCTGAGCTGAGAAAACCTTTGATGCGTATTGTAACTGGTTGTAAATAGATCAGTAGGTAATAGTCTTTTTATATGGCTGCTTGTAAACGCTCCTTCCCTCCCACTACACATCACTGTCTGGATGGAGGCTGCCAAACAGATTTAAAACGAGCAAAACAAAAAGACATTTGAAATTTGGAAGGAAATTTTTGTCCTTCATATGAAGTTAGCGGAAGAAACGTATACAACAATCACATCATATGCTGCTAACTTCCTTTAAATCCTCTAAAACACGTATCAAACTCGAGGCCCGTGGGCCAAACCCGGCCCACCGTAGCTCTTTATGTGGTCCTCTAGATTCTAAGCTAAACACTGAATGTTCTTAAATGTTATGTTATCAATCAAATCAATGTAGCTTTTATCTATTTACTGCCAAATTATATCAATCAATCCCTCCAGTTTCTTGCGAATTATCGTAGAAATTCACGCTAAAATCAAAACATTCCCACACTTTTTTGCACTAATACATGATTGGGAGTTTATTACAGATTATTCTCAAAAATTATCAAAAACTTTTCTTCTTGTACTGAACAGCTGTCTCAGCTTTAATTGATGGCAGATTATAGTCCATGATCTTTACAACGAATTATAAAAAGTTGCATTTACCGTCATAAATAAGAGCAAATATTTCCAAATTAGCACCACAAACACTTTGAAAAATCACAGAAAGTGTTATGAAATCCTGGAGGAACTGAAAAGATGCTTAGTAACATTATTTAATTTAATAAATAAATAAATATATTGATGTTTAAACAGTGTGTGAACAGGTTTTATCAATACATTTGGCACAACCGGCCCTTTAAGAGCCTTCATGATCTGGATTTGGCACAAAAACGAAAATGAGTTTGACATCCCTCCTTTAAAATATCTCTGATTGGACTACAAGATGATTAATTTAACTTCATTTATTTGATTAGGATAGTGCACATTATTCAACATTTCTACAATTAATGTCAATGTAAACATGCAGGAATTAACACAATAACTAATCCTTATCCTGAGACAAGTAAGGAGAAAAAACCAAACTATTCGCTGTACAAATCACAGGACAGAACATTGAAAATAGCAAAAGAAATATCAGCAGAAGAAAAAAACTACACAAAAAATAACTCAGACAAAATCAGTATAAAAACAGAATACACACCCTCTGCTAACAGAGGAAGATGAGTAAATAACTGGTTTCCTTTCAACCAGTGATTGAGTTTCTTTTTTAAAAAAATCAGTTTAAGTGTCTCCCATATATTGTGGTTGTCTGTTATATGAATGTGCCTCTAACAGATTAAAACTTTATCCTGTTTTCAATTTGAATGATAAAGTCAATGGTTGATAATTAAGATCAAATTGGAAAGTATCTCTGAATATCTCTGTATAACTGGATTAAACTGAATTAACTTTTCTTTCACCTGTTCTTGCTGTGAAATAAACTGTACTGAATCATGAAGTTTGGTTGTTTGTGTGGGATATGTTTCATAATTTGAAGCTCTCAAAGCTGCAGTACTTAACTTTTATTTAAAAAATATGTTTTTAACATATTTGTTAAACTGTCATCATGTGATGACAATATAATATGAGACAGATAATCTGTGAAAAGATCGAGCTCCTCCAATCAGAGCCAGGAGGAGCGCCTTAGCGCTGTCAATAAACCTCATGAACATGCTGCTAAATGTGATAATAGCAGAGAAACATTGGTGACCATGCTAACTAGCCTTAGCATTAATGGCAGGCTCTGTTAACAGGGAGCAGAGAGCAAGGGGTGGAGAAAAGGTGCCGCACACAGGCTTGATTGGCAGCACTAAATCCCTCCTCTTGATTCTGATTGGTTGTTTCTAGTTAGGAGAAGGCAGAGGAGCTTGACTTTTTTATATCACACGTCTATCTTACATAATGTTACAACATAGTGACAGCTTCAAAGAATATGTAAGAAAAAAATCATAAAAGTTGCAGCTAATTCGAGCATGACAGCATTTAAATAGTGCCCGCTATTAAATTTCAGCTTGTAGCCTCATGCAGGCAGGCATGGGTTGGCTGTGCTCCGCCAGCACTGACAGGGTTAATCACACCCATATGGTGCGCTGAGAGGTTTGGTCCAATGCTGCTGTGGGCCAACAGGAGAGGGAAGGCTGGGTGGGGGCAGAACAGAAGGGAGAGGACAGCGGGGCAGATCACTCTCCCAACACCTGCACCTGGTCACTTTGGTTCCCATTCAGTCACCAGTCCAAGTCCGCTTCTCCGATCCGTGGACCAACATCTTGAACACATCACCGATGGTTTAATGGGAAGAAACTTTTGGAGATTGTGGGACAAGCGTTCAAGGATCTAATGCCATTTTCTCTTTCTTTTCTTTTTATTGTTACGCAGAGGAATGCCTTCGGATAAAAGCGACTGATTCGGCATTGTTGTCTTTTTTTTTCCTCCCACGGAACTATCAGACCTTTCGGATTGTTTTATTCCTGCGCAGATCTGCTGCTGTAAGACATTGTTTTTTGTTTGTTTGTTTGTTTTGTTTTGTTTCTTTTTTCTTTACCAGTTCGGTCTCCTAAGGCGCAAAACGCGCGGAATGCCGCGGTAACATCTCGCAAGTTGTGGCTGTTTTCGCAGAAATCAAAGGTAAGGACATATAACTTAACCCTGGTTTAACTTTTAACTCGCGTTTGGTTACTCTGTAGCGCAGTCTCTGGTCCTTTAGAAAGCTGGAGTGCGCGTATTTGTCCCGGTTCCTATTTCTGGATGTTGAGTTCACAGGTAAGTGCGCACTCCTCCGCTTATGAAAGAAGCTGAAAGAAATCCTATAATTATTTAAAGGGAAGCCATATATTATTACGGCAGAACTTCAATCTGTCCTGCAGCTCCCACCCAGCACAGAAAACCAACAGAACCGCTGTGCAAATATACCACGAAGTAAGTCCAGCACAGTGGAGCCTCGAGGAGATTTTTATTAGACATTTAAGGAAATGACAAAGAAAATAGTGCGTAAATTTACACCAAAGGTGTAAGTTGTACCAAATTATGGTATTCTATTATGTGATTAATTTTTATTATGACTCATTAAAATAATTTCTCAATCTATCATCGTGTCTATGTGACGTAGCAGGTGCAGCCACATAAATCAAAATATCTTTAAAACAGTTTATTAATTTCAGTTAATGGCTAATTCACTATGTAGGTTTATTACACTGAAAGTTGTACATTTCACATTTTTATTTCCATCAACTGTTATACCTTTTAAGTAAAAGTAAAACAAAAAAATGAACAAATTTTCAGAAAATTTGATTTAAATGTTACACGAGACTGGTAAAAACAATTTCAGGAAGTGTTGCATCCATTCTTTTTAGTAGAAAGTTTAGTGGAAGGAAAAAGTTTACTAGAAAACATGCACAAACAAAAAGGAAAGCTCCCAGCCTTACTACCAAAGTAGTACTAGTACCTGGTTTAACGATTATGACATCATAGAAAATCCCCCATGGGAGACTCCAAACCCAATAATGAAGATGAGCTAACAGCGGCTACTAAAGCAACCTGGGCTACCGTAGCAGCTCAACAGAGATCTCCAACACACTATGCCTCATTGATGCCTTAGTCAAGCCAAATTATCCCCTTTCAGTAGGCCAACATTTCTTTAAAAATGCTCTTTTATATCCTGTGTTGCATCTAACTCAGCCATAATAATTAAATTAACAGGAATAAATCTCGCTCTGCACTCATCCAACCCATGTAATGTACGAGTTTCACATTTTAAATTGAATTACCGAGCTCATTCTGTGATGTCCTAATTGATTGTGATGCACTAGCGCTTCATTTGCTGCGGCTGTAAAACATCTGATGGAGGGAATCAACGTCAGATTCGCGCCGCGATGCCAGGAAGGTTGCTTAAGGTGCTGCCAGCGTGGCCTCTGTTTCTGATTTTCCATCGTGTTCCAGTCGTTTCAGTTTCGACAGAATGTTCAAAACGTCTTTCTCGGGAACATGTTTTCCAGATTACGTGTTGCTGCCAAATTTTTTTGTGAAATCACGCTCCTTTTTTTTTCTTTTTTTCTTTTCCAACACCTCCTAATTTCCAGGCGACTGCGGGTCTCATGAGGTTGGAGAAGAAGCCCAGGGGATGGGTTATAGACCCAAGCAAAGCACACCTTAAGGGAGACAATTTAATGGATGTTATGGACTCAGCTTTTAGTATTCATAATTTATATGGGATCCTCTCCAGCAAAGTGCAAATGCATAATGAATGTCTTGAGTTGGACTTAACAGTTGGACTAAGTTTCACAACACGCCGTAACTGTCAGGGATTGTTTCAGCCGGGGTTACCTGCTGCTTTGAACTGTCATGTCCTCCAGTCATCAGCTTCAGAGGGCGCTTTGTTGAAAGAAAGAGTGAGGGAGAGCCAGAGGGGAATCATTGATTGGCATGTTCATTGTCTTCTCTGTGCAGGTAAAACGTGAGTGAAATACGTGCTGAACTAAGTGCTGTTTGTAGAAGAATTTGTCCGAGATGAAGGCTTGGTGATTTTAATCTCGCGTAATTGCCAGACTTCTTGGCCTGGCGAGCTCAGTTTTGCAGTCCTAACACATACCTCACTACATTTACACTCTAAATAAATAATAGGGCTGTCATATTTTCCAGAGCAGGTGTGAAGATTTGGACGTTATTCTCTGCTGCCTAACTACGTCTCGTCTGAGAAGGCTGCAGGCCAGGCGTCTGATCAGAGACATCAGAGAGAGTCCGTCCTTCCCTCTTTTTTTTTTCTGTCTCCCATTTCTCATGGGGCACTCTATAATAACGCTCATTCCTCTTTCTTCTTTTGTCCAGATTTAGATCTCTGTGGGCTACCTGCATGACTGTTACCATGACAGCATCTGGAGCCCAGCTCCTCCTGTTGGCCCTGTGTGTTTACAGAGGCTGGGCCCTGCAGCAGTCTGCGCCGCGGGTTCGCCTCTCCTTCAAAGGTGAGCTCATACATATGAAGTAAACTCCTCTGCCTGCGGGGCTTTTTTTTATTATAACAGCTTATTTGTTTGGCTTTTGTCCGGTTAAATCCCTGGCAGACTCGCAAACTTGTTCACACCAGAGGTTTTGCTTCCGTTTTATGAATATGTAAAGAGCGTATTTCCTGCCGCATGTCAAACAGCGGAGCGCTGAAAACAAAAGGTGGATGTTACGTGTGGCTGGTTACGCGTTGTGCCCTTCGACAGAGTTTCTCCCCACACCCTGAAACGCTCACGCACTATGATGTGACCTGTCAGGCTCTTCTTTGTTGCGATGTCGGGTCACAAGAGGAAAACGCCCGAAACTTGATCACAGGAGTGAAATGTATACTTTAAAGGGGACGTATTGTGAAAATTTAACATTTTGTGAGATTTTGTACTTCAATTTTGCTTTGAAAAATCACACTAATGTTTTTTGGCAATAAGTTCATGTTTTTTGGTGCCTGGAAAACACACCATTTCAAAAACCTCCTAGTTATTAACTCCCATGTTACGAGAGCTACTCCGTTACCTAGCAACCCCATTCAAGCCTATTCCGTTACCTAGCAACTCAAGCGGAACTCCAGGACATTTGGTCAGCTGGTTTTACCGCTGTATGCGCTGTACAATGGCTCCTGGAAAAGACACGTGTTTTGTTGACTTACCTTCCAGAAACGACTTCCTGCGTTCTTGTTGATTGTGCAAGACGCTCTACTAATGCTTTTCGAACATGTACAGTTATATAATTGCATCTTTTTGCAGCCCTTTTTATGTTTAAGTGTAAACATTGAATTTGGGGGCATGGCCAGGAGCAGCTTATTGGGATTTAAAGTGACAAGACGCCGTAATTCAGCTCAAAATAGGCAGAACTGAGCAAACTAAAATATCATTATCTGAGAATGATTTTGTGTAAACCTGTTTTGTGTAGCCCATAGACCTATCCTAACCTGTTCAAGGCAGGATAATAGGTCACCTTTAAGATGTTAAAGACTTGGCTTCCAGGTTTAAAGCTGAGATGGGAAGAATTGGGTTTTTTGAAGCCTTTTTTTTTGTGCAGGTATTTGGGATTTTCCCCTTGTTCTCGGCTCACCTGCGCTCATTAACTCTGATGGCAGAGAATTTTCCTCACAAATATGAGGACGACACCTTTGATCAAAACAATGCCAGATGATTACTGTTATTTCTGCCTCCCTGTCATGGTGTCACATCAAGTTGCGGGAAAGGCTCCACATGTAAGAACACATGCCCGACGCTGCGTGGACGTGCAAATGAGAGGTGTGGATCAGATTTATAACATTCTTGTGTGCTTTGATGTGCAGCTGATTCGGGAGGCTTTGGTTTCAAAATAAGGTCTAGACAGCGTCTTATCTTGTAGTAGTGCATAGGTTCAGTGATAAAAATGTATGATTTACATTTAAAAAGGCAATCTGAGGCAGATTAGAGGTAATCATGAGATCTGTGGTTGACAGAAACACTGGCGGTGTACGTGCAAGGCTGCTGTGCATTCTTCTGATTTTGTAACACTGACAACAGCTGTCCACATGCTGCGGATAGCTGCAGAGACAGATCCATCCTAGTCCTGAGAGAGTAATGGCCATGCTTTTTTATGTGACCTTTAACACTAATCCCTCTCCCGGTAAATAGCTTAGCAGGGTGTTTTTGGAGCTCGGTGCGCACACTAGTTGATGGATCAATCGCACAAGTTTGGTCTTGAATTTGCTCCTTCTCACACTCATGTAAACTCCAAAGTGTTAAAAGCAGACCAGTTTGGGTCGTATTTTTCTAACCCAGCTCTGGGTCTTATACGACAACATCAATGTGTTTTGATTTAACACCCCAGGGAGTTTGACCCAGAATATTGGGTTTGAGATTCAACCCAATATTCCGGGTCATAATACAAGGTTTCCCCCAGAAAACTTGTTAAGTCTGGTGGTTGGGCACTAGGGCAGTCATTGATCCAGCTGCTTGTCATGTTTTTGAGTTAAAAAATGTTTAAAGTTGACAGAAAATTTGAAAATATCACTTAATAATTATGTGTTATTGAAAGATACACCAACTAAAAAGTCTTAAAAAGTGCCAACATAAAAAAAAAAACTTAAATAAAGAAACAATGCTTAGCCTCGTAGCCTGCCAGGCTTATAATACACTTAGGGAAACTCTGTAATGTATACTAACATAGGCACAGTAAGAGATTCTCATGGTGTAATAACCAGGCCTGTTGCAACAGGCAATAAACCAATGAATAGCATGATAAATTAAAACAAGCTGAATAATTTCCATTTGAATAATTTATTGTGTTTTTTTCCTTTTCTTTTTCTGAATAACAAAAGTCTTCAGTCTGGTGCTTTGGTCTCAACTAGCCATTTTTTTTGAAGAACAGTTTTGTTTACAGAGACTTTATGATTAATTTTACTCATTTTGTCTGTTGTTTGGTTTATTTATTTTGGATATTTAAAATGTCTTACAGTTCCAGTGTTAAATGTTCATTCGAATTTAACGTTTATTGAACTTTTAGAATGTCTTTTTCCATTATTATGCCATTACTGTCATGTTAGTTGAAAATAGTCAATATTATTGTGTACTGTAATAATTTCTGGGACAATTTATTGTCCAGCAAAATTTGTTATTGTGACAGGAATAGTGATAAACCACCTTGGCTCCATTGTGCAGTGGATCCCAGTCTATTCGCTATTTCATTATTTAATAATTCACCCACTCACAAGTTTTTCTGTGCAACATAACTCCAAATTTCTGGAGGTCCATTGTACATATAACAAAATTTAAAACAGACACGATTCAACTATCCCTAATACTGGCTTTGTAAACTATAACATTTGATTCAAGTCAAAATATAGGATGAACTCCTGCATTAATTTAGTTTTATAGTGTGCAGAACAGCACACTTCTCTGCTGTGCTGATCTTTATAGAGAAAATTCAGATTAAAAATACTTTATTATTCTCCAGGGAAATCAAATAATTAAAAATGTATGTGTAGTAATGACCTTATAGTTTCTGCCACCTTCAAGACGCAGCTCGTCCTCTGAGTTACAGCTTCTGAGCTTCTGCCTTACAGAGCAGCCCTTCTTCACGATGGCCACACTCAGCTCCTTCAGACTAGCCAGAAGCAATTAGCAAACACCTGGTGGGATGGCACGTCTGCTGAGGTCATTATAAGAGCTAAATCTCAGTGCAACGCTGGTAAAACTTTGTTAAAGAGTTAATAGAGGAGCAATGCTGTGATGACTTCCTGAAAGTGGAGTTTCAGAAACCACAGGAGTTTTTAAAGAGACAGAGACCCAATTTTAAGATGTTAGATTACAAAGTCAAATTTCTTTTAATTCATAATTGATATATAGAAAATTTTTACAGCAACTGAAGTTCACATAGTTACTTGATTGTGCTATAAAATGGTGCTATGTGCCTAGAAAATATATAATGCCGCCCCTTTAAGTTGTAGAATATAGTCTCTGGATACTCAGGTTTATGAAGATAATTTGATTATCCTACCTGGTAGATCTATCAGGTTAACCTTTGGTACAACATATGGTTATATGGTGAAGAGGATTTGTGCTAAAAATACAGAATGATGTAGTCAAGACAAACAGATGGTGCTCAGGGTGTAGAAAGAAAAAGTGTTATGTAAGTTTCAAATTTTACTCAGAAAGTTTAGCTTGAAAGCTGGTTGTGAATCAGTGTTCAACCTTTACAAAAACCTATGATATTTAACCTAGAATTTCACAAAATTCAATTAAAGTGCATCTTTCTGTCCTTTGCCATCAGCAGGAGTGTCAGGTATGGTGTAGGTTTTTCATATGCTGTTTCAAATTCATTGATTTGTTTTAATCTGTTTCATTTGGACAACCTGTTTTTTAATGAAAGATAACAAAGGTATTTATTTTTTTGTAAGAGTATGTAAATTGGAAGTGAGATTTAGAAAATCCACTTGAGCATCTGTCTCTCAAAATATCTGTGCACATTTTGAGGTCAACAAACCCAAATACTCATCACAATGCTACCAAGCGACATATCATTTTAGCCTTTTAGTTGCTGCTTTCAAACATAAATGTCATAAAGATTTACAGATCATATTTACAGTTTTCTAAAACATTTAATGTTCAACTTGTTACTGAAGCTTAAAAAAGCAATCAACACTTTATAGCGGGGATCTATTTTGACTTTGTAACTCAGCTGGTCAAAATGTTGAACATAGCTTGGACTAGGCTGCGCTAGCTAATAGCATGAAAAAATGCTAATTATTTGGACAGTGGATCAGAAGGTGCCCATGCTGTAGTGGGTTTGAACTCCGTCACTTTGCCATTGTGTGTTTGGGCAGGACACTTCAGCTGCGCTGCCTGCTGTTGGTGGTCAATGGGCCCTGTGGCGCCGATTGATTGAATCAGTCTGCCTCAGGGCAGCTGTGGCTACCGTCAGTGTGTGAATGTGTGTATGAATGGCTGATTGTTGTGTGGAGTGGTTTAGAGTCCTTTGACTGACATTAATTTTATTACTCAGCATAATTAACCTTGTGACGAATTGAGTCTTCCGTCCATCATCAGCATACGTTGTCAGATCGCCATTGGCGTCGCACAAACTGGTTAAGCTGTCATTTAGTCAGTCCCGTGACACCATGACGTAGAAGCTGCATCGTCATACACTTTAACAGTGCGACAGTGGTCTCTTCTCTAATTCATGTATCAACCTTCCAAACCACTCAGGTGTTCTGGTTCTGGTCGGCTTTACTTCCCCAGAACCAGAACCAAACATGGACAAACAGTATTCAGCTTCCAAGCATCACAAATCTGGAATTTTTACTTTTACTAGAGAAACTTTTTGATGAAGTACTCTTAGTGAAATTTCTGGATATTCTACCCACTGTGAGTAACTTCGGTGAATGAAGAACAAGTTTGTTCAACACACACTTGCAGTTTCTGTTAAAGTTTCTGAAGTGTTATATTAAAAGAAACTGATTTGGAAGAATGTTTATTTGGCCTGATTTTTTGCTATTTTGTAATTATGTTATTTAAATGAATCATTTTGGTCTAAAAAATACCAAAATTTCCACATAATTTTATATTTTGGTCTGCCTGATTATGTCACTTTTAAATATAAAACATTGATAATTTGATCAGTTGGGTTTCCTTTTTACTAAATGCTTTTTACTCTTACTTGAGTCATCTCTTCGATGGTTACTTGAGTGAAAATATCTTAAAGTAGTTTCTACTCTTAATTGAGTACACTTTTTGGATAGTCTGCACACCTCTGACGATTTTACTGATGGGATTTGACAAAATCTAATGTTTATTGCTTGTTTCATAATTGGCATTATGTTTTTATGATGTAAAGCACTTTGAACTTCCTTGTTTCTGAAATGTGCTATACAAATAAGCTTGCCTTGACTTGATTTCTCTTACTTAACACATTGAGCCACAACTTTTGACCCAATATTTGCCTGGTCCGTCCTACATTTGGGTTGAGAAATGACCCTGTAGATTCTGTGTGTGCACTGAGCTCTCACACTTGTTAAAGGTTTTAGATCAACTCTCAGGTTTTAGTCATAAAGCAGCAATTCTGTGGACCCTTCCCCCTAGAACAGAATAAAACCCAGTGAGGTTAGGATTTAGTCTCCAACTGTTTTCTGCTACTCCCAGGATTTATTGTTCATTGTTTGTGACAGCAAGCCCCTTTGTTCCTGGAGGCGCCTGTGGAGGAGGTTTCGGGGCGGCTGGAGGACATGTGACTCTTCTGAGCGATCCTGCCGGACTGACTGACACTCTGAGGCCACATGTGGTCTGCAGAGGACAAGGACTTCATGTTGATTTTCAGGAAGTTGGGTCAATTAAGCAGATTTAAAAGGAATTAGCTGAAGCTCGTTTGATTTGTCGGCCCAGCATTGCTAGAAAGCAGAACGTGCTGTGTAACCTGAGCCGTGTTTTAGAATCTCGTACCCTCACTGTGCTGTCACCAGGCGGTTCATACAGGAGATGGGTCTGGGACTAAGTGGTTCTGGTCATTATAGTGACTCAGTGACAATACTCTGTAACCTGAGAGTTCATAGTGGGCCCCATACTGGACTTCCCAGTATGTCCTTCCCAGTGTTTCCCCTATCGATGTCAGAATGTTGTCAGACGATAAGTGTTTGCTGAATGTTTACCAGATGATGGCAGGACATTGTTTGCTATTTTTGGCGAACAGAGACGAGTACAGGGGTGCGGCGTTGCTGCATTTAGCCCGTTCGGTGAATCCACCATGACCGTGTTGGAGCTCGGCCACTGGGACTTGTTATCCTGTGGGAATAGAGCCGGACTCTGAGACTCCATCCCACTTCGACCGGAGATCCGACTGCGAGGCTTATTTTAGTGGCACCTCTGCTGCATCCTGTTAACACGGGCCTCATAAGGAAGATGACAGGCCCTTTGATGTAAATAAAGATTGCACTTCCTCTTGAGTCCCTGTAAGCCTGCTTCTGAGGGTCTCGGAGAACATTTGTCATTGTTTAAGCCTGCTGTCTTTAACATGCCTCCGTCACGTTGCAGGGAGCACATATGGTGGCCAATATTTCAGACATGCCACAAATGTGTGTGTGGGTGAGTGTTGGGGTGCTTTCCATGTCTTTAATCTGACTCAATGAATGGGAGAATTGTTAAAGGGACCCTATTATGCTTTCTTTTAAACAAGTTAGGTGAGCTTTATGGTTTATGCAAAACATGTTCATTGCATTTTTGGCACAAAGTAATTCTCAGAGGATAAGATTTTACCTGATCAATTCTGCCTATTTTGAACTGCTTTCAGAAAGAGCTGTTTTAGGGTCCTGTCACTTTTATGCAAATTATCAGTTGCTGGCCACAGCCCCAGCATCTTATGTCAAAACACATGTCTTTTCCAACAGCCATTGTACCAACTATAATTAAAGCTGAACAGAAGAAAGTTTTTAAAAAAGTAGCTGAAAACCCTGTTGGGAGCAATTTACCTGTAACTGCAATATTGTATATTTAATTTACAATTAATTATATTTAATTATTGTATGTTTTATGAATTTATCATAACAAAATTCATAAAACAGTTTATACAATATTTTGTATAAACTGTAATACATTTTCATTGCTGTTTATGTTATATTTGAATGATTTCTACTGCATGTCTTTTAACAATGAACTCCAGGAAGAGTAGCCGGGTCCTATTCAGAATGAGCCGTTTTAGGGTTCTGCCACTTTTATGCAAATAAGCTGTTGCTGACCACGCCCCCAATAGTTTATGAATATTAACATCAAAACACTTGTCTTTTCCAACAGCTGTTGTACCAACTATAATTAAAGCAAAACAGAAGAATTTTTTATAAAAGTACATGAAAAGCATTTTATGAGCAGTGTGCCTGTAACTGGATTGTTTAATTTATCAACATTTTATATGAACTGTAATTCATTTTCATTGCTGTATTTGAATGATTTCTACTGTATGATGTGCGTTTTAATGATGGATCCCAAGAAGAGTAGCTGTGCATTAAAAAATAAATAGACAAACAAACAAACAAACAACATAGGAATAAAACCAGTTGACCAGCTCCACTCTGGTTGCTAGGTGAGGAGCAGGGATCAGTCGGGGTTGCTAGGCAACGAGGCAGTGCTAGCAGGTTGTAACTTAGGATTTTTTTTATTTAGCGCTCACCTGTTTCTAGAACCAGTAGAAACCCAAATGGAAGCACAAAAACGTGCAAAAAAAATGAAGTTTTGCATATCAGTCTCCCTTTAAAAGCTCTGCATGAAACTAGGTAATGAGGTCAGTTGGGGTTGCGAGGCAATGAGGCAGTGCTCGCAGGTTGTGACTTAGGATTTTCAAACGAATAATTTTCCAGACACCAAAACACATTAACTTATTGCCAAAAAATGTTTTTTTTTATTTTTTTTTATTTAGCACTCAATTCTTTATAGAACCAGTAGAGATCCAAATGGAGGCACAAAAACATGCAAAAAATGAAGTTTTGCATAATAGTCTCCCTTTAAAAGTTCAATCAAAGCTTTTAGGAGAACAAAAAAAAGAGAAACACTTTCCACTGCTGCGAGTCTTAACAGGTTATGCTCTGCTGAACACAGACCTGATCTTAAGAATTAGCTGAGTTCGACTGACCATGTTTCCTAAGGGAGCCACGCGGCTTTTCCTCCAACTCCACAAGGCATGCACTGCTTTAGACCCAATCAGACACCAGAGCACATAAAATATTGAGATCTTAAAAGCGAATATGCTTTTTCAAAACGCTCAATGTTGAGTCATATTTAATAAGTGACACACATTTTCCAAAAAAAAAAGCTTGAGTGTGTTGTTTCAGGGACCATAAGTTCATCCAAGTTGGTAATGAAAATATGTTAAAGGCATAAGGGGAAAAGCATGAGTGCTCTGCCTCCAGCCGAAGTCCTTTTTTTCAAACATTACTGTAACATTTTCCACACAGAACTCATGGACACAAAAGCAGCACGACCCTTCAGTTTTTCCTTCAACACCAGCGACTACCGAATCCTCCTCATGGATCAGGACCAGGGCCGCCTCTACTTGGGCAGTCGGGAGTACCTGGTTGCTCTGGACATGCACAACGTCAACAAAGAACCGCTTATAGTGCGTTCAAGCTCTCTTCTTAAATCCACTCCGCTATTTGGCATGTGGTCCTAAATCTCTGAGTAGTGCAGTGATCCTAATTTGTGGTGTTTTTTCTCTAATGCAGATCCACTGGCCAGCCTCTGCAAAGAGAAAGGGAGAATGCCAGATGACAGGAAAAGGTAGACAGGTGGGATCTTGTGCTCATATAAAAATGAATCCTTCTTTCCAGATGCTGCAGCAGTGTTTGAATTCCATTTATCTTACTCCTCTTTGTCCAGGGTGAATGTGCCAACTTTGTGAGGTTGATTGAGCCGTGGAACCGCACCCACCTCTACACCTGCGGCACAGGGGCGTACCAACCCATCTGCACATTCATCAACCGAGGCTGGAGGGCAGAGGTGAACACGGCATTTACAGATCCCCAAGTGGGATTTACAGCAAAACGCCCCAAGCAGCGCAGACCTGGAGAGCTTTGTCCTGCTAAATATTTTAGGATGGCAAACTGGGACACTGATTTGTTTATGATTTTCCGCTATGCTCTATTTTTATGCACACTCTCTCTCTGATCTGCCTCTGCAGGACTACCTGTTTAGACTGGTGTCTGGTTATATGGATTCAGGGAAGGGAAAATGTTCCTACGATCCCAAGCAGGAGAATGTTGCAGTATTGATCAGTAAGAAAAATGCCTGACTAAGGTTATGTTCACACTGCAGCCTGACTTGGCCCAATTACGATTTTTTAGTCAAGTCGGATTTTTTTTGGCGTGGTCGTTCACACTTCCAAACATACCCGACCTGTAGGTGATCTCCAGTGTGAACTGCAAACGACCTGAAAGTGTGCCTCATGCACAGTAGAGGGCGCAATAACGTCACACGTAGAGCGCGTGCTCAGTGTTTTGCCAACAGCCATAAAAAAGAAGAAGAAGAAGATGCTCAGTGTTTGCGGAAGTAAACATGGAACATACCTTACGATGATTTTAAAGTTGTTGTCCGACCGGAGCAGCACATTAACAACTTAATCCTCATTATAGTCCGCCATGGTTGTTGTTTTACTTCGCGCTTGGGCGTATCAGGGCGCAGATTAGTGACGTTTGTCGAGCATTAGTGACGTTCAGGTCGGATGGATGCGACATGGCCGTTAAGTCACATTTGAATCGGATATCCAAGCGGCCTGGGTCGCATTCGAAAACAGTCCATTCTAATCCAAAAAGATCAGATACAGGTCGCTGGTCGCAGTACGTTAAAAAAAAAAAATCGGAATTGGGTCACTTCAGACTGCATTAGACGCAGAAAAAACGCGCCCAAGCTGGTCAATAAATGATGGAATATTTGTGTGCCTTTACAGACGGAAACCTGTACGCAGGTGTACATATTGACTTTATGAGCACAGACGCTGCTTTATTTAGGACTATGGGAGGGAGGACAGCAATCAGGACGGAGCAGTATGATTCCAGGTGGCTCAACGGTGAGTAAGTGTGGGTGTGAAGAAGTAAAACGCCAATGATTACACGTTCTAGATCCTCTCATTTCATTTTGACAACCACTTGTTTCAATCCTCTTTCTGCTTTTCTGCTTTTATCCTCCAGAGCCGGTGTTTATCCAGATCCAGCAGATCCCTGACAGTGCAGAAAAAAATGATGACAAGCTTTACTTCTTTTTCCGGGAGAAGAGTCTAGACACCAATGGTGGGGCCAGTCCCACGGTTTTAGCCCGGGTGGGGAGAGTGTGTCTGGTAAGCAGAACCACGCTACTAACCAAATTACTCCATGAACATTTTCACATCTTTTCATGCTACAATCACAAACCTCTGGGTATTTTATTTGATGGAGGGACATACTGCATAAATGTGATGTGGAAGGAAACAGAGTTGTAGTTTTCAATGTTTCTCTAATAGTAACGATCTGAAAAGTCACTTTATGAGCAAATAGAGTGTGAATATTAAGGTCAGGACCAAAACAATCCAACTCTACCAACAAAGTTCTGTTGAATAGCTGTTTCTTCAAGATTTTGTGATTGTTTTAGTGTTTTATTTTGCAACCAAACTTACAGATATTGTGGTGAAAATCAATATTTTGCATATTGTTGTACTTCCATTTGCGTCTCACTGCTTTTAAAAACAGTCCAAGCATTTAAATAAACCACCTAACCGTTTTGTGGCAATAAGTTGATGTTTTTTTGGTGTCGTTTCAAAACTTCTTGATTGTTGAATCATGCTACGCCGTTACCTAGCAATCCAAGCAGAGCTCCAGCACATTTGGTCAGCTGGTTTTACGGCTGTATGCGCTGTACAGTGGCTGCTGTAAAAGACGAGCATCCAATAAAACAATAAAGTGTTTTATTGGCTTTATAAAACACTTTATTGCACAACCTCTTGGTGGTTGTGCAGGAGGCTCCACTTCTGCTTCTCAAACATGTACTGTTGTATAATTGCGTATCTGTTTGAAGCCATTTTCACATGCGAGTGTAAACATTGAGTTGGGGGGCGTGGCCAGCAGCAGCTTATTAGGATTTAAAGTGACAAGAGGCCATAAAAACAGCTCAATCTGAAAGAAGCAGACTAAAATTATCTAAGAATGATTTTGTACAAAAAATATAATGAACGTTTTGTAAAGCCTACAGACCTATTCTAACCTGTTCCAGGAAGGATACTAGGTCACCTTTAGTTATGTCTTTATATTTATCTTGCAGAATGATGAAGGAGGACAGAAATCCCTGGTGAACCGCTGGACGACGTTCCTGAAGGCGCGTCTTGTCTGCTCGGTTATAGGAGACGACGGAGTCGAGACGTCATTTGATGAACTACGTAAAGCCCTGAGAAAATTGTCTCCAATTTCGTGTTAGCTGTATCTGCTTGACTATGTTCTTAATGAAATGCATGTCATTGTTTTTCCAGGAGACGTGTTCATTCAACCAACACAGGATGAAAGAAACCCCATGGTGTACGCTCTGTTCACCACAGCCGGGTGAGTCATTTTCTGGAATCCAGGTTCACAAATTCAAAGTAATTTCTTTGTTTTATCAACACATTTTTGTGGTTAATTTATTCTCTAATTTCATGGGTTGTGTTTGGCACCTTTCTTTTTTTTTAAATATTTGTTGTTTGTTTTTGCTGAAGCTCGGTATTTAAGGGCTCAGCGGTTTGCGTATACTCCATGGCTGACGTCCGCAACGTCTTCAATGGACCGTTTGCCCACAAACACGGCCACAACTACCAGTGGACAGAATATACTGGGAAGATTCCCTATCCACGGCCTGGAACAGTAAGTTTCACTCTCATTGTCTTCACAGAGAAATACGACAATAAAGAGCAAAAATAATTCAGTTTCTATGCACCACAAATCTGGAACAAACTTCCAGATAATTGCTAAAAAGCCAAAACATTGAGTGCCTCTAAATCCAGACTAAAACCCCACCGGTTTAGAGTTGCGCTTGAAACATAATCAATTAAATATTAATCAATAACTTAATGTGTAATGACTGAATTGTTAACTGTGTGTTCTATGACTTTGTATTTTTGTGTTGTTATGATGTAAAACACTTTGAAATGCCTGAAATGTGCTATATTAATAAACTTGATTTATTGATTGAATAATCCATGAGGTGGGATACTTAGACAACACTAACACACTATTTGTAAAATGTAGATTATTAAAATTCATTGACATAGTAAAACTATTGACAGCTTTAATTCTTTACAAACCCAAAATAATTACCAAAAAAAACATTCAAAAATTGTCTAAGGAGGAAATTTATCAGTTAAGGGGGGATTAAATTTTCTGAATAAAAAAAAAAAAGCAAATTCAGATGTAAAATGTTTGTGTATCAATAAGGGGAGTCAAATTTGAACATCGTCCAATCATAAAACTGTTCAAATGATCATATAAAGTTATGATTATTGCTGGATATACTATGTCAGGGTTCCCCCCAGTGCTTTATAAGCCTGGTGGGCCACCAGGCTAAGCATTGCTTATTTAAGTTTTTATTTTTTTTTTTTCATTTTTTAAGACTTTAAAATTGATGTTCAGGTGTTAATCGTCCAATCTTTCAATAGCGCATAATTATCAATTGATATGTTAAAATTTCTTGTCAACTTTAAACATTTTTTAACTCTAAAACACGATGGGCCGCTGGATGAACGACTGCCCTAGTGCCCAACCACCAGGCTTAGCAAGTTTTCTGGGGGAACCTTGTATGTAATATTACCAGTCAATTATTGATGTTGTTGTTTTTGACCCTACCTTTGTTTTATCATCCACTGTAATTAAAATTAAATGGATACTAGATTGATGGGTTAACTATTAAATACAAGTTTAGTTGTTATGTAAATGTAATAAATGTAATATGATGTAAGTGGTTAAGGAGGAGAAATATTGATAAGTTTATACTTCCATCCACTGTCTTGAATATTTAAGACAAAAATTTGACATTATGTTTCATGCTGTAAGTATTTTTGCACATATTTAACATGACACTGACGCCATCAAATCTTTTCTCCTCCCTCTTGCATCCAGTGTCCAGGAGGAACCTTCACTCCAGGCATCCAGTCGTCCAAGAACTTCACTGATGAAGCTGTGAATTTCATCCGCTCACATCCCCTCATGTTTCATTCAGTGTATCCTATCCATCGCCGCCCCCTGGTGGTGAAAACCGGCGTGGACTACCGGTACACGGCCCTTGTGGTCGACCAGGTGGACGCAGTGGATGGGCGCTATGAGGTCCTATTTTTAGGCACAGGTGAAATAGCAGCAGGACAGATGGTTGTAGTGCGTTTTCATTGATAAAATATTAATAATAAACAATATTAATGTTGCTTTTAGACCGAGGCACAGTGCAAAAAGTCATCGTTTTGCCCAAAGACCCAACAACCATGGAGGAACTGACTCTAGAAGAGGTTGAGGTTTTTCGGGTATGTCTCCGTTTGCCTGAGTTCATTCAGTCACAATAACCAAAGACGTTTAAGTAATTTTCTTCATTAACTTACAGACCAGAGTTCCTGTTAAAACAATGAAGATTTCTTCAAAAAGAGTAAGCCTTTTTTATTCTTCATGCTGGAGACACTGCAGGTTCTCGCAAAAGTATTCGTACCGCTTGAACTTTTTCCAGATGTTGTCTTTGAAAACACACTCCTCTTGGTAACACATGGTGGTGGCAGCATGAGGCTGTGGGGATTCTTCAGAGACAGAAAATCTGGTTAGAGTTAATGAACAGTACTATCCTGGAAGAAAACCAGTTTGGGGTTTTAATAGACTGGAGCAGAGGTTTTCTTTCCATCAAGATAACAACCGTAAACATAAACTGGAGCTATTATATTATGTTTTTTAAACTAAACATTTGTGAGTTTGGCCCATGATCCAATCACAGACATTGAAGTTTGCAGTTGAGATGTGTCAAAAAATTTTGCTCTAAATATTAAAATGTTCAGAAGGTATGAATACTTTCGCTATGACCTTTGTTTACATGCATCTACTGCCTTCAAGTCATAGCCTCTTTGAGTTGAGTCCGTTTTTGTTTATGTTGCTGCAGCAACAGCTATACGTGTCGTCGGACGCGGGGCTGACGCAGGTGTCGCTGCACCGCTGCGGCGTGTACGGCAGGGCCTGCTCTGACTGCTGCCTGGCCCGCGACCCCTACTGCGCCTGGGATGGAGAGAGCTGCTCTGCCTTCACCCCATCCACCAAAAGGTTTAGATCACCTCATGTTATCACTGTGCAGTTATGTTGGGTTTACTGAAACACACCTGACAGTCCGATAGACTCGGTTCAGTTGGGGAGCAAAGTCACGACGTTTGTTATATTTTCGGCTGGTGCGGTTCACTTTCAAACGGCACTGGGTCAAATGAACCAAACTCTTTGAAAAACCTGTTTCACACTTGGAAAAAAAACAAAATCTTACCAAGTATTTCTGGTCTAGTTCCTAGTCCAAATATCTTAGTGCACTTGAAATAATAACTTACAAGTATTATTTTAGAAAGACAGAGAGGCTGGTTTTCAGTAAATAATACTTAATATTGATGAAAATGTAGTTCTATTGGCAGATAAATTAACTTATAACATGGGAAATATACCTTGTTATAAGTTAAATAATCTGCCAATAGAACAAGTGCTTTTTTATCAATAATAAGGAATTATTTGCTTAAAACAAGTCTTTAGTTCTTACTAAAACATTAATTGTAAGTTAGTTTTGTCTTATTTCAAGTTTACTAAGATAGTTGCATGAGAAACTAGACCAGAAATACTTGCTAAGATTAGGTGTTTTTGCAGCGCCCCTCCTCGCCTGTGGTGGCGCCACACCAAGAACCACTGAAGGGAACAGGACAAAAAACTCAGAAGAAGACAAGAGTTAAACGTCTTTCTTGACAAAATGTAAAGAAAAAGGAGCGGCGTTGGATTTTAGCGGTTTCGCTTTTGTTTTTGGTAAAAGTCGAGCCATTTCTCCCACTAGCGCTAGAGTCCCAGCTTGTGTTTTAGTTGTATTTACCCAGAATCCCCTGCGCTATAGTCCGCTTCCTGCTTTTGGAGCGGCCTCCGGTCCACTTGGCGTTCATATGTACTTAGAGTTCACTTAGGTTTGTAGGGGGACGAGAGTTAACCTTTTCTGATCTGAATCAGAGTTTGATTACAACACTTCCCCAAACAAACCAGACTTTCCATCCAACCAACTGGAGTTTGATTAAAGTGGATTAAAAAGGACTGGTGTGAATGATTACTGATGCTTGTTTTAGGAGGAGCAGAAGACAGGATGTAAAGCACGGTGATCCACTAAGACAGTGCAGGGGCTTTAACGCCAAAGGTAAGATGGAGGTTTTAATTGTTAAATATCATGAATATTTTGTCGTTTTTAATTTTGAGTGATTTTCTTTTCTGTCTACGTGTGCAGTGGAGAAACGTCTGAGAGAGACGGTGCAGTTTGGGGTGGAGGGCAGCAGTACCTTCTTGGAGTGCCAGCCTCGCTCCCCTCAGGCCACAGTCAAGTGGCTTTTCCAGAGGGAGGGAAAGAGGAAAGTGGTGAGGAAGTAAAATTTATTCATTGCAAGTTTAATAAGAAAAGACAACTCAAAAAATAGTGGTTGAAGTTTGGCTGAAGTTACGATTCAGTGATTCCAGTCTGAACCTCCTACTTTGTGTTCTGCCGGAAAACCCTGTTACCAATGTTGACAAGAATAACCGCTATTTCCCAAAAATGATGATAAAAAAAACTTACTATTTTGTACAGGACAAATTGTACTTATTCCAACCACTTAATGCTGTGAGAAAGGAAAAATCCTCAAGCTACAGATTTTAGCATCCCAGTTCAGTGATGCTGCAGCTGTTTTCTATTGATTTAGGTTTCATGTGACACACTAAAACTGCAAATGGCTGTCAAAGAATCAAAAAACAAAAGAAAAAGTTTTAAAGTTTGACATGCAAACCAAATTCTGAATTATTATTTTTTTAATTAATTTATTTATTTTGTAATACGACCTGTATCTGATCTTTCCCTGACAGTTTATTTTAATTTTTTTTCCTGAATGCGACCCGGGCTGCTTGGTTATCCGATACGTATCCGATCTTTTCAAATGTGACCTGAATTTTAACGGTCAGGTCGTGTTTAGCCGAACAGAACGTCATTGATACTCGACAAACGTCACTATTCTGCGTCCTGATACGTTTGAGCGGGAAGAAACACAACAACATGGCGGACGATAATGAGGTTTAAGTTGTTAATGTGTTGGCTCCGGTCGGACAACAACTTTAAAATCGTAAGCTAAGCTCCACCGTTGGCATCCATGTTTACTTCCTCAAACACTGAACACTACTACTACTACTACTACTACTACTACTACTACTACTACTACTACTA
>NW_015112652.1:753589-818774 GCF_001443285.1 Poecilia latipinna | reverse complement strand
TACTACTACTACTACTACTACTACTACTACTACTACTACTACTACTACTTCTTCTTCTTCTTTTTTATGGTGGTTGGAAAAACACGGAGCACGCTCACTGCGCCCTCTACTGGCATGCGGGACACTTTCAGGTCGATTGATGTTCACAGTGGACATCACATACAAATCGAAAATGTGAACGACCACACCAAAAATAATAACATTTTACAAAAAAATTGGAACTGTGTTACTTAATGCTGCAGTGTGAACATAGCATAAATGTGTTGAATACTTTCTTATGCTGCTGATGCTATGTTGCATCAATCATTAGCTGTTTAATTATTACAAGGATAGAAATCTAAACTTGTTGCTCATTCTTTAACCTGTAGCTGAATCGTGTTGGAGGAGTTCTGAAAACCAACCAGGGAATCCTCCTGAGGTCTCTCAACCAATCAGACGCAGGGCTCTACCATTGCCTCGCCACCGAGAACAACTTCAAGCACACCGTGGCCCGCGTGGCTTTGCGCATCCTGGACCGGGACATCGTTTTGGCGCTAACCGCTCAGGACGAGGACGAGGCGCCAAAGACCCGCCAAGTGGGGGCGTACCCTCAGTCGCCCGTCGCCTCCACACCTTTCCCGCCTGAGATCAGACTGATTAACCAGTACTGCCAGTCCTACTGGGACCAAGTCGACCCCAAACAGCAGCAGCAGCAGCGGAAGCGCACTAACCGCAGGCACACAGAAAGTCAGGACCAAGGTCTCGGTTAGGCGGCGGGACGGTCCAACACCGGTCTGTCTGGACTTTATGCTGGACGTTTTAGTTGGACACACGTTTGGGTGTCACTTCCACTCATTTGGGGCGTGTGACGCCATTGTTTTATCATTAAAGTGTTGTTGGTTTTCAAGTTTCAACCCAGTAAATCCATATTAAATATAGTTTACACTACTGATGACCACATTCTAAATGATGCCATAGTTACCAAACAGCAGCTTTATTACAGTGTATAATAATGTTACTGTTCTTAAAAAAATAAAAGAACTGTTCAGTGGAACAAAGCACACATTTCACACAAACTTGGTGTTCTTTGAAAAAAAAAAAAAAAAGGCTGAATGCAATAATGCAAATGGTAAGCCTATAGTTACACAGGTATATTTTCCTTTAAGTATCTCCAAACAGAAGTGTAATATATTAATTGTGAATATAATATTAACGGTCATGACCTGTTGTTTCGGTTGCCCTGTATTGTATGATGCTATCATTGTTGATATAAATGCATATTTTTGCATGCATACTGTCGTTGCTCGTTGTACATTTCATGGTTGCTCTCTTGTTGTGTTCTGATGTTGGTGAGTTGTAATGTTAAGCTAATTCCATTGGATGTTGATATTTACTGCCCTCCCATTACTGTCCTGTGCTTTGGTGACCTGCAGTATGTGAGTAGTGAAGTTCTGTGTAGCGTACAGTGTTCTTCCAGTTATGCACTTTGTTGTTGGTGGCATTCATGGGAAATGGGGATCTTTGCACAGATGTATGACAAGAACTGATTTTTTTTAATGTACAGTATGCGATAAAAATGGGAGCGAACCTGGCTCGATGTAGTATTGCTTGTTATTCTGTCATCCTACATTGTATCTAGAAATTTTGTCAGCAAGGAGACGAAATACCAATTTACAGAAATGGGGAAAAGTTCTGACTTTAATCTCAAAATTCTCAGAATTCTGACTTTCTTAAAATTTTGACTTTAATCTCAGAATTCTGAATTTAATTTCAGAATTCTGAGTTTAAAAAGTCAGAATTCTAACATTTTTACTTGTTTTGTTACAGATATAAGCATTGCTGCATATGTATATCTGTATTGATAGATGATAAACGGTTTATTTGCCATGAAAGCATCTAGTGATTGTTTTAAAGTCTTGGTGAGATGTCAGATTTTGTTATCAAAGATAAATTGTCCCAGTAATTATTGCGATAAACGATAATATTGTTGTTCTGAGACCATTTTCAAGTGATATATTCATAATGACATAATAGTGCAAGTTCGCCTTCTCTTAAACTTTCATTTTCTAAAGAACTCTTAACGCTGGAACTGGGAGATATTTTAAATATCCAAAATAAATCACAACCAAAAATAATAAATAAAAATAAAAAAGCACCACAAAAACTGTAAATAAAATGGATTATGATGTATCTGCAAACAAAAATTGACCAGTAAATGTTGATGTTTTTTCTCATGGTCGTTTCCAGACTTTCAAGGATAAACACAAAAGCTCTCATGTCTTTCCCCTTTTGAAGAGTGGCTGAAACAAACGGGCCCCTGTGTAACCTCATATGTAATCCCCAGGGAAACAAACTGATTAGAAGTTCCCAGACCTTATGATCAACCTTTAAAAACTTTCCACTTATTTTTTATTTTTTTTTTACGTGACTTTTATTGTCAGAACAATTTATTACCTTTATTTATTATCTTTAGATTTAGGTTTGTATTTTGCATTTACAGATGAATGTAATCACATTAACGGTCGGGTTTTCCACAGAAGATAATCAGGAGGAGGATCTGTATCCATCACTAGTAATTTCTTCACATCATTCTTCTGAATAAGAAATGTTCAGCCTTTTTAATGAACCGTTTGTTTTTATTAACTCCAGCACAAATGCAAAAACAATTTTCCCATAAATACGAGTCGTTTTCCAGTTTGTAACGTCACATGTAACAGTTATTGAGCTTAAAACTAATATCTAATAAATTCAGAATCCACAGCAGCCGGTGTTTTATCAGTCGTCCCATTCGTCGTCGTCGTCATCGTCATATCCTGCTTCTTCTTCACTTTCATCTGCAGGAGCGAACAAACACACACATGAAGGAGTTTGTTCTGCTCTTGTTTCGGCTCAGTTTTCTTAAAAAAATGTTTACTTACCAGAAGAGTGGATGACTTTACTCCTCTTCTGCATGACCATCATGAGGGCACCAACGATGCCCTCTCCTCCTTCTGGCGTTGAAGGCGGTGGTGGCTCAGAGCTTTCTGTTACCTGCAAAAAAACACACATTAAACAGGCTTTATTATGCAAAATTCATATTTTTGCACATTTCTATATTTCCATCTGGTTCTCAATCGCTTCTAAAAAACAGGCCGAGCACTAAAAAAACAAACAAAAAAACACCCAGCCTTTTTTGGTAATTTGTGGATTCTGGAAAATGAATGTTACAATTTAATGGGAACTGTGCTGTTACCTAGCAACCCCAGCAGAGCCCAGTCTAGTTACCTAGCAACCCCAGGATACATTTGGCCAGCTGGTTTTACTGCTGTACAATGGCTGCTGGAAAAGACAAGTGTTTTGTTGTTGAATTACTACTCAGAAACCACTAGATGCATTTTTTTTTGACTGTGCAGGAGGCTCCACTTCTGGTTTTCAAACATATACAGTTGTATAATTGCACATCTTTTTGCAGCCATTTTCACGTGTGAGTGAAAAACGTTGAGTTGGGGGGCTTGGCTAGGATTTAAAGTGACAAGAGGCCATAAAAACATCTCATTCTGAAAGGAGCAGAGCACTGAGCAGACGAAAATCTCGCTATCTAAGAATGATTTTATACAAAACCTGTTGAAGGAAGGTTAGTCAGTAACCTACAAGTTTGCTTATGGATGGAAAATTAATTCAAAGTGTAAAAATATTTATTCTTTACTTTTCTGAGACTCTTTCCGAGTCGGATCTGATCGAGCAGGGCGCCCCTGCCGTCGCCTCCTCCGGAGGATGCAGGAGGAGGTGGTGGAGGCGCGCCACCGATCTTTGGAGGAGGAGGGAAATCTGAAGGGGCAGAAGGAGGTGGAGGAGGAGGCGGAGGAGGAGGAGGTGGCGCTCCTCCCCCACCTCCCCTGCTGGGTGTAGATGGGACAGGAGGTGGAGGGACACCCATAGAGCGATGCTGGCTGGATGGCGGCGGAGGAGGTGGCATGCTGTGGGATCCCCGTGAAGACGGAGGAGGCGGAGGAAGTGAGGAGTGGGCTGGCGGAGGCGGTGGAGGAGGGCCTCCTCTGCTTGTCGGAGGAGGAGGTGGCAGGCAGCCGCGGGATGGAGGCGGTTGAGGGGGAGGAGCTCCGCGCTGCGCCTGGCCTGGGATGGGAGGCAGGGGGCCAGAGCGACCCCGTGAGGGAGGAGGAGCCGGGGGCCCGGGGCCCGGCACAGGAGGCAGGGGCCCCTGTCGGCTGGAAGGAGGAGGTGGAGGAACATCGCCTGTGACGTAAACAGAAGGAGATGCAGGTTAGAAACGAACACAGTTAAAAATGCAGGATGTAACTTTTATAAAAAATACAACTCTGGGAAAAATTAAGAGACACTTAAAATAATCAGTTTCTCTGATTTTGCTTTTTATAGGTAAATATTTGAGTAAAATGAACATTGTTCTTTTATTTTATGAACTACTGACATGTTTCTGAAATTCAAACCAACATTTGGAATTTATTTGCAGAAAATGAGAAATGGTTGCAGAGCTTTCAGATCTCAAATAAGGCAAAGAAAACAAGTTCATATTCATTTAGAAACAACAACACTGATGATTTTACTCAGAAATCAACATTTGGAGGAAAAACCAGGAGGTTTTCAGTCGGGTTCAGTGTAGTGGGCTCTGGATGTTTTTACATATTTGTTAAAACTTCTCCTAGAAACAACCAATCAGAACCAGACGGAGGGACTTAGCGCTGTCAATCATGCATATGTATGGTTTACCACCACAATACATTAAAGATCTGCTGTTGTCATAGCAACTGTCCAGACCCCTCAGGTCTCCTGGTTCTGTCCTGCATCCCCAGAACCAGAACCAGACATGGAGAAGCAGCATTCATCTTCTATGCACCAGAAATTTGGAACAAACTTCCAGAAAACTGTAAAGCCGCTGAAACACTGAGTTCCTTTAAATCTAGACTAAAAGCCCAGCTGGTTATAGCTGATTTTGAAACATAATAAATAAAAATTAATCAATATTTTGATTTTCAATAACAACACTTAGCAAAATGTGAAGCTTCAATTGTTGATTGTGTGTTTTATGACTTTGTATTTTTGTGTTTTTATGATTGAAAGCACTTTGAGATGCCTTGTGGCTGAAATGTGAAATACAAATAAACAGTAATCGATTGATTGATTGATTGATCTGCTCACACCCCCCTGGTCCTCCTCGCTCTCTGCTACACGACATGCTAAGGCTAATTATCATAGCAAAGACAGCGGGTAAACGATTTTCCTGTAACAGTGAGTTGTTTCTCTGTCATTAGCACATTTAGCAGCGCATACACAGGGATGAGTGAGAGTGCTAAGGCCTTCCTCCTGGCTCTGATTGGTTGTTTTTGACAGGGAAGTTCATTTCTGCAGATGTAGACGATCTTTTCACAGATTATCTATCACAATGTAGTGACAGTTTTAACAAATATGCAAAAAAATAACATTTTTTATTTATAAAAGCTACTGTAGCTTTAGTTTCAGCCTTTGGGAAGCAGAGGGATGAACTAGAAAGGTGGAAATAAAAAGTCTGACCTCGGTTCATCTCCCGTTTCACGGCCTCCAGGCCTCCTGACTGCTCTATGACGTTATAGATCATCTGGGACGTCTGTTCATCCTTCAGGTCAGACACAGAGATGCCTGCCTGAGAGAGCAGCTTCGACAGGTCCGGGTCGAGGTTGTTGGGGTCCCATCCTACATGCGTCACATGCCTGTCAGAAAAAGAAGAAAAGAACAAGCAGGGTCCATCTGTGAAAGCCAGAATGAATTAATTTGAGACATCTGCTTGTGTTTTAGGAGAACAAATCCTTACTTAAAGCCACTTGGTGCTCCAATGTCCGCCTTGGAGATCTTCCCAGCTTTTTTCTTGTCCTTTTTGTTCTTCTTTCCTTTGCTGGAGACAGCTGGGGGGATGGCGGGGGAAGGCATGGAGCGGTAGCGCGAAGACTGGATGTCCGGGTTCTGGATGTCCACTGTGGCCATGTGGAAGGACGCAGAGCTGGGAGACGCTGCTTTAGGGAGAAATAAAAGCATTAAAATTCACAAAGATGGGTAGAGTAACAAAAATTATATGTGACAGTGGCTTATTATATATGACTTTAAAATATTTTTACTCAAGTAAAAGCAAAACGTATCTGAGGAGGAACTGAAGAGAACTGAGTAATTGATCAAAACATCAATCAGTTAATATTTAAAAATAACAAAATCAGAGACAACAGAATATAAATTATGTGAAAATGTTGGTGTTTTAAAGACTAAAAATGAAAATAAATAATTTAAATAATTACAAAATCGGGCAAAATAAACTTTTTTCCCCAGATCTTTCAATAAAAAACTTATGAAAGTTTAACAAAAACTGCAGGTGTGTCTGAATTTTTGGTTAAAACATTTTTGTTTGTCATTCATTTGGTCGAGAATCCAGAAATTTTAATATAACTAGAGTTTTACCCAACTCTGGGTCTTAACAATAAAAACAAAAATTATGATGATTATTATGTAGAAATATTTCAGATGGAGCCATACTAGATTCTACTTAACTTGTAGAACAAAAAAGTCAACTGATATATTCTAATAGAAATGTTTTGGACAAATTATTAATATTTTATTGTTAGCAAGGACTCAGTAAACTCAGCAAAGGGCCAAAATATTATAAGAAAAATATTATAATATGCTACAAAAACATAATGAAAGTTTCCAACTTTGAATTAAAGTAAAAAACAAAAAAAAATCTAGTAAAATTATATTTAATCATTCTGAAATTCAAGTAAATATAAATAATATATTTTTTTTTACTGTCATTTTTAATTTAATTTCATTTGATTTGATTTTTTTTCTTTAAAACCTTTATGGCTGTTTTGTTGTTGTTGTTGTTTTTATTTATACCAAATTTCTACTTTTTCTTCTTATTTAAAGTGAAAACTTCTGAAGGAAGCCTTAAGGTCCTCCGGACGTTTTTATAAATGTTGCTTTATGAAACTTCCAAAACTAAACTTAGGCTCTACAAAGTTGTAAAAGTCTCTGGGTTATAAAAACACAAAAAAAACTTTAATGTTGTTTTAGTAACAAGGCGAGAAGAGCTATGAATCATGGGAGATACCCACCAGGTGGAACAGGAGGGAGGGAACCTCTGTCTGCAGCCATATAAAAAGAGAAAACATGTTTGTGGTGCATGTTTTAAATAAAGTTTTGACATTAAACATCCGATCCAGCGCATATCTTACCGTTCTTCGGTGGGGGGCGCTGTTTCTTCTCTGTCGGTTGTAAACAAGCCACCATTTTGGATCACAGCATCAAGGATGTCACAACAGCGCCGTGAATGCAGAGAATTAAAAAGAAACGCAGAAATAAATGAATAAACAAGTAAAGTAAATCTGGACTGCCTGTATGATGATGTAACACCAACAAAATGTTGTTGATTTCACAGATTAAAAAAAAAAACTCATTCCTAAAGAGCTTAAATGTTAATTATTTATAACAGTAAGAAATGTTTTTGCCCCTCTGTGCAGTGAGGAAGTTGTTCCTGCTGACCTTGTCGGTTGTGTCTTTGGTTGATTTTCTCCATGATGGTGCCTTGGAAGGCGTCCGCTTCCTGTTGGTCCGTAAAGTTCAGCCCAACCTGACAGTCCTACGAATGCACATTGAGTCAAACACATTATGAAGAAATGTGGAACTTGTTCAGGAAAACTTTGACTTATAAATGCAGAATGTGCAGGGAATGTCTTACATCTGCAGCAAAAGTATGAAAGTACGGCAGCGGCGTCGAGTAAACGAGCTGGTTGTAGAGCTCTTGCTCCCAAATTTGCCTACCAACCTGAGGGGAAAAGATTTTAATCATCTCTTAGGTGAGGTAGGTCATTTTATTTATAAAGCACATTTTCAGCAGCAAGGCATTTCAAAGTGCTTTACGTGAATTAGAAGGAAATACAGACAAAACCAAAAGAAAGACAAAAATGTAAAAGTATAAAACTACATATTAGTTCCGTATGTTTGATAAAAATAAGAATAAGTAGTCCATAATTTATAAACTAGTAGTGGTTTCTTTGGATTCTTGTTCTGATAAAACTAAATGTTGGTTCCAGTTGTTCTGGGTTTAGTTCTAGATTTATTCAGTATAAAACTAAATGTTGGTTCTCCATGTCTGGATCTTGTTCTGGGTTGTTAAGTACTGTTTAAGTTTGTTCTAGATTTATAAACTAACAGGAGTTTCTCTTGCTCCGATATTAAAAGTATAAAGCTAAATATTGGTGCAATGTTTAGTTTATAAAAGTAATAAACGAAACAGTTTTCTGTTTTAAATGTTGGCGTATAGTAAAAAAGTACTCCACAGCTTGTAAAAGTAATAAACTATTTGTGACTTTTCAAAAGAGAACTAAGTGAAAACACCTAAAGATGAGCTTTATTTGTTGGCTTATTTGTTAGTTTTTGGTTGTTGTCTGACCTTCAGGTCGAACATTCGTATGAAGTAGGAGCGCTGAGGGTTGTCTTTGACAAAGCACACCACTCCAGTGTGCTGCAGACTCCACATGGATGGGCTGTTTGGCAGAGCCATGAACAACTGGGCCACTGCTGTGGCCATCGACTACACACACACACACACACACACACACATGCAGAGAGAGAGAGATCAGACACAGTTTAGAGCTGATATGACTTGTTAAGGCATTTTATTGCAGTTCAAATGTAAATTTGCAGCGATGATTAACTTCCTCCTCTGCTTTCATTTGCTCTGATAAGTTTTTCTTCTAGTGCTCTGTATTCTCTGTTGCACCTGCTGCTTGAAAGCTTCGCAGGTTTTTAAATCCGACAAAGAAACTCAGAGCAAATCTTTACTTTGGTGGGTTAAAAGGAACGAAGAACAGACCAACTTCTGCTCTGCTACGAGACTAAACACAGTCATAAAGTCTAATTCTGACAGAGGAGGAAGAATCGATTCAGCCACCATTTCCTGTTACAGCTACCCACTTTCTTGATGACCCAATGTAAGAAAACATGTATTTACATCCTTTACTTAAAAAAACTTTGCAAAAATAAACACCTGATGTCTTTTTTTCCCAGAAATTAATAACTAAAAGTAAAAAAACCCTGAACTTACAAGAAACAGATTCAAATATGTAACCGTTAATTTAGCGATTCACTTCAGGATGTGACTTTAGCTACTTCTAAAGGAAGACAATGAGGCTGAGAAAAGCCTTGGATCAGAAATGAGAGTAAATTAAGAGGATTATCTGCCTCGCAGCTCAGTTGTGAACTTACAGCACACCTTCTGCCCAGGAGCTCCTCCAGCTTCTCGTTCTCCTGTTGGCTCAGCAGGGAGCTCGGGACGCTCTCCGTCTTATTTTTACCACGGCTCATTTTCCTTCTCACAAGTGCTCCAGTTTATTTGAAATTAATATCTCCTGCATTTGATAAAAATTAAAAAACACAAAAAAACAAAAACGTCCTCACAATGCACTGTCAGAAAGGAAGTTTCTCTTCTCTGTTCTGTGCACACATCAGCTCAAAGCAGGAAACGGACAACCACACTTCTCTAACCCCCACTTTTCTTCTCTCGCTCAGAGCCGATGCGCAAATCAACTTGTTACTTCCATTTTCAGAGAGCGAGAGAGAGAGCCAGGCAGTGTGTGTGTGTGTGTGTGTGTGTGTGTGTGCTCCTCTGCTGCGAGTGCGTTCCTTTTACAGCCATGCAAACAAAAACTTTTTATCTCAATCAGTTAAACATAGAGTGCATGAAAAGGGAAGTTTGTTTTTTCACTGACATTAAATCAAACTAAACTTTTCTATTTTTTAGAGAGTCTTTTTCAGCTTTAAGAAAGTGGAAAGTTTGCACACATTTCCTTAAATATTTGTAAAGTTATCTTTCAATAAACTGCATGATCTGGGGTGAATCTTTTGGGCATTCTTCAAGAAGCTTCTCACTACGGCTTGCTGCAGTTTTGGTTGATTCCCTCTGACAGAACTCATGTAACTGAGTCGGGTTTGTTCAAGCTCATTTAAACTTTGCCTGCAAACGTTCACAACTTTGTTCTAGTCAAATAATTAACCTTGTTGCCCTTTAGGATACATTCAGCAGTAGGCTAGGGCTCATTGACAATTTGAAAAACCCATTTGTGCCGACGCTTTAACTTCCTGTTTGTCTTATGTTGCACATTATGTTCTTTTTTCTTCATCAGAACCCCCTGCAGGATAAAAATGATGCTGCCACCACTGTACTCTACAGTTGGGATGTTTCTTTAGGCTTGCAAGCTTCCTAATTTTTCTCTAACTTTAAGTAGGGCAGCACTGGTAGAGTTTGATTTCAGCTGACTGTTCAGGTTCAGAGTTGTTGCTTTTAGAAAAAAATATGGCCGTTTTCCTTAAGGTCTTTGTGTTATTTCGTTGTATTACTTTTGCACGTATCTTGTGAAGAGCTCAAATAGGATAGTGTGTACCGCAGTGTGTACAGGCGGATCAATTCCTCGACTGTTTGGCTGTGGTCTGCTCACTCGTTCCTATACCCTCGCTCTTTCAGAACACAGAAGTGATTTCATGGAAACAACACAGGGACGGCTCCTTTATTTACCACCCGTATCCCCCCGGTAGTTTTAGGCTGAAGAAGCTGATCTGAAGTAAAGTGAAGGCTGCAAACTTTGCTGTTCGGCGTTAGCTTTAACTGGTAGCGACGAATATTTACAAGCCACCGTCTTCTTAATTCAGGATCGCTTGGAAATCCATGAAAACTTAATAGCCCATTATATTTGGAAGACAACAATGTTCATGGAATTGATTTATATGCGTCTGAAATACGACTTTGTGTTTTCTAGCTGTCATGGTAATTCAAAGCGGAAACAAGAAAGCCGCATTTCGCTCATACGGATGTGAAGTCAGCGTCGTGCGCGCAAAGAGCTTCTCTTCAGCTTCTGCAAGTATTTTGGTTGATTTAACAACAAAACACATATAAACATGTTCTTCTCTTGAGCAAAAAACCTTCCCCTGGTGATTATTATTAACAGACTTGTGGAGGTTCATGATTCTCTTCCTGATATGTTGCCAAATTTGATTTGATTTTGCTATGAGGTAAAAAAGAGAGAACAAAAGGGAAATGTTTTGTGTTAAAATGCACCCAGAGGTGTGTCTTCATTTAATTGATTCCAAAAGCTTCTACATCATCATCTGATTTTTCAAAACTGCTATGTTGCAGACTAATCTCAATGTTTGCAAATATCTTAATTTGAAGACGGTATTATGACATTTTCTGAAAAGAAAAACAAGGCATATGTGGATTAAAAAAGACGGACGTGTAGAAACAAAAGATTTTTATTGCAATATGTTAGTTAAACCAGTCAGAAAATGAACAGGTTGCTTCACAAAGGTAACAGATATTTTGGACCAATTTCACAGAAAACCCTTTATTTTAACCTTATCAATGGGTAACATACTGAAACGTTTCTGAATGTGATGAAGCATGCTTTTTAACACTGAGTGCTTTGAGGCTCTACTTTTACACCTGATAAATTAAAAAGAGGTAACTTCTCCATCAGTATAACTGCATAAATACGCTCTTTGGTCTGCAGCTAAACTAATATTTAAAAAAAAACATTGCATTCCTTGTGCAAAAACCTTTTTCTGCATTTTGGTTCACATGATTGCCAGCAAATTGTCTGAACAGCAGCAAAATCCTGCGTATTGCACCGGATTATTTAGTCACCTCAGACTCTGCCTGAAAGATAGTAATTCATTCACAAGAGACATAAAAATAATATCACATTAGTTGAACTTCACTTCATAGGTAGTTGTTTCTTTACCAAATATAACAATATCTGTGGAAATGCAGTCATTGTTCTTAATGTTTTTCAAGACAAATATAGGGGAATTTAATCAAAGCTATTCTGTTTTGTTTGGTGAAACAGTAAATACATGTAATTTGAAATATTAGGGAAGTGTACTGGAGGGCTGTTGGCAGTGACTGAACTATTCCACGGAACATTGAAGTGGGATTTCCATGTTAGTCATGCTGTTCTCATTCATCCTCTTGCTGCCACCTTCACCCTGACTTTGAGCTGCGGCAGGGCGGCGGACTCAGACAGAACAAATGTAGTGCCATCTCCCTCCTCCTCAACAGGACATTTTTCTGTGCCATCACACGTCAAAACATTTTCCTGATTTTGACACTGGCGAAGGCTCTTCATTTGTTTTTCCTTCGTTGAAAGTCTCCAGACTCTGGACCGGATCTCAGCTGAACAGGATGATAATTTCTGGGAGAGTTTTGGTTGACATTCTGTTTGTTGTACCTTTGTTCTGTCACAGCATATCTAGCGCAAAGCTAGTGGCCGCCTCCGCTTCGGGACTTTCCGGTACTCCAGTCGATGAATATAAATGACAGGCTCATGATCATAAAGATGAATCCTAATGCTGCAAAGCATGCGGCCTGCAGGAGACATAAAGAGAATATCATGTGCCCATTAATTAGATTTAAAAAATAATAAATCAAATATAAAACACAGTGAGTGTTTCACTAAGCCTACATTCACAGAGCAGGTAAATGCGACCCAAATCTGCTTTTTTTTGCACTTATGTGACCAATTCACAACTTTTTCAGTCTGAACGGCCTAATTCCCATTTCTTCACCCAAGTAAATATCAGATCTGTGCCTCTTCCACATGTGATTTTAATTTGTTTCAAGGCATCTGCAGTCTGAATAGTCATGTTGCATTTTATTCGGCTTTTTATGTCATTGATGTGAGAAATGCGTCATAATTCTGCACCAGAAGTGATAAATCAGGATGTAAACAATGGCTGAAAATAATGATCATAAATTTATGACAGAAATCTGTGTAACTGAAGTGGGTCACATCACAATCCAACCACTTCTGGTGCTCATTATTTCGCATCCAGACAGATTTCTCTATATAAATTACAGTCAAAACTCCACAAAAAGTCGTCACTATTAGTTGTGGTTTCTTTTTATTACCTTCCTCCGTCTTGTTATGATTTTGTGACGGTACTGTCGCCTCTCGTTGCTGAGTAAACTTTAGAATCGATACGTAAATGGCTCCATCCATTATCACTTCCGTAAACAGGGCGCTGCTGTGTGACGTCAACGTTCTTCTGCGCGTGGGGGTCGTTTTGGAAACGTAAACTTTTTCACACGGAAGTCTCATTGCGGTCGGATTTAATTAAAATAGGCGAAAAACGTCGCCCAAAAGCCACAGTCGTAAGCCTCGAAGCGCTGCGTGCACCCCCACAATAAATGCCAAAACGTGCCGCTCGATCTGGAGAAGGGAGCTGCTACTTCCGTTTGCCGTCTCGAGTCACCATGGCGACGTTACCATGGCAACGCTTATTTGAGCGTTTTAGCCGATTAAAAAAAAAAATTAGCTATGCTGAGCATACTGAATTGTAGTAAGTCAACATGCTCTTAACAGCATTTAAGCTAATTATTCACACTGAATGTTATTTTATGTTAGTCAACATGATAACAATTACCTGCATCCTACTGGTAGTGTCAACATGCTAGTGACTAAATATACTAGTGATAGCCCTCATGCTAACGTTAATCTGGTACCTAAAATAAGCATTTTACCTATTTTTTTTTATTTATGAGCCATGTTTATCATACCAAGCGAGTGGTGATCCCACACACACTACTGACAGCATTAGAGCTAACCTTAGCATGTTAACTAATTTTAGAAGTTTGCATACATGTTAGTCAACATAGTAATGGTACTCCACAGGATACTGACAGCATTTTAGTTCACATTAGCATTGTTGATAATTTTCAGCATCAGAATGCTGGGTTCCAACCGATAAGCAAGCTTTGGCAGGCCACTTTTAAATTTCTTTATAAATTTTCTAGTTAGTAATATGACTGACTATGCAAAAATAAAAAATAAGAATTAAGCATTAAGACCTGCTGGGTGAACATAGCCTTAGATACGTACCTGAATCTTTGGTTTTGACTTCAAAGGCTCCTGATCTTCAGGAACAATCCGGATGTAGAAGATGGAGGGTAGGATGAAAATGAGACTGGGGGCCGATGTGGCTCCTGCACAAGACAAGAAACGGAGAACAAGGATTTTTATTGTAAATGGTTAATTTGACCATAGAATATAAGTAAAGCACTGACAATGAAGTTTTACAACATTGAAAAATTAACTTATATCAGTTTTTCAATTCAAAAAGACAGGATTTTATATTGTATAGCTTAACTAAACCAAGAGTGATTAGTTTCAAGCTCTTTTTTTAACCAGTTTTGATTAATAGATTCTCCACAGGGTTTTGTTTCAGACCCATTTAAAGGCCACTGAGATCCTGGAAGGTATTTTTGTAGTGTGTGGATAGGTACCAAATTTAAATGAGCACCTCCACAAAGCTGTTTTTTAGCAGAACTAAATTGTAAGTGTTGTAAAACTTGAGGCTACACTGACAAGAGAAGAGACGTAATGAAAACACAGTGGAACAACACAAATAGATGACATAACTCCACAATTCACCACTAATTGTGAAAATATTGAAGAAAAAAATAATCAAAATCCTCTCTTTTTCTTTCCACTCAACTTTCTATTAATGTACTTAGATGTAGCACTTTGAAGAAGTAGCTTCTTTAGCCATGACGACTGTGAGTTATCCTCCTGGTGGACGGTGTCAAGTCTGCAGTTCTTACCAAGATTATTTAGACATGACATCATCTCTTTATTTTACTGATCTCATGTTATATTTTAATTTTTTAAGGAACAAAATTGTATGTCATTAGCTGTAAATCATAAAAATCTAAATTAAGTTTCAAATCTATAACCCTTTACTTTTCAATACTCTAATGAAATGAGGTGGACCTGAACGTTAGAGTGGAGTTCACACTATAGCATCTGCAGTGAGGCTCCTATTTCTTTTCCCCGCAGTGCGAACGTACCGATGACACCAAAGATGTCCTTGATTGAGGGGACAAATATAACGAGCAAGTTGACCACAAAGATGAGACTGAATGCAATGAGGACATGTCTGGCCCAGTGGAAAGGCTTATCAGGGAAGAAGATCTGGAGCACCGCTCTGCGAATCTACAACAAAAAGAGGTAAAAAGAATGGGAAAACAAAATTAGTTCCTTCAAACACAAACATTGAGCATAAACTCTGCAAAAAAAAATCCTAAAACATTTAAAGAAATTTTTATGTGCAAAGGAAAGAAAGATCAAGCAGTTTACAAACTCATTAATTTGCTTGGTTTTAGCACAAACAAAATCTTGACTTAAGTTTGTTGTGTATATTTGTAACATAAATTAAAGATGCATAATATTTAAGGATATTTACATACATTGTGTTTCCTTCGAATGGCTACTGTGCTCTTGGCACTGATGCTAAGCTAAGCTAAGCTACATGCAGGCCTTAAATTCACATTGAGATTGTCTAATGACATCAAACTCATGTTGATATTTCACTTTAAGTATTTGCAAGAAAATTAGCCTCACTTATAAAAAAGGTAGAATTGTTTTGAATGCAAAATGTTAATTTAGTGTCATCTACAATCGGTTTTCTTTTTACTTCTTGTGAACAAAATGAAACGGTTTTCACAACTTCTTGTTGCATCTGTAAGTTAAGATGCAAATGTTATTACAGGAGCTCCCCAGAGTCGATACGATGCATGGCTGAAGGAAGTCGACCTATTTCCTTTGTTGTAACCATGTCAGTTTCAGAACCCTGTTAGCATAGATGCTAGATTAAAGGTCAGATAAGCTAAGCTAATATACTACTTTAAAACCTAAATTTAAAACACTTGAGAATGAATTTCTGAAAAATTGTCATACACTGTAAAACATTTTAATGTGGTTTAATTTGAAAATGAAAGTTCACCTGCTGGCTTGAAAATGCAATTTAAGTCAAAAATTAAATCGTTTTGGTTTAAAAACAAGAGACAAGTTGTGTAAACATTGGTTTTTATGTTCATTAATCCTGAGCTGTGGGTTTTACCTTAATGATCCAATTGAAATAAAAAAAAAAATATTTCACAATATGCAAGAAAATAATGCCCCCACCTGGTTAAAGAGCCACATTTCTCTATTATTTTCACTCACATCATCAAGTTAAAGTAACTACTTATTTTACTTAGGATCATTTAAATTCTTGTTTCATAAGGAATTTTATTAAACATCACAATGAATTCTGCTCAAAAGACATTTAGTGTGATCAGGACATTATCATTAAATTGTATTTAAATAAACATTTGCTTTAATAAGAGTCAGGATACAAAAACATGCTGCTAAGCATTCTGGGAAATAGTTCCCACACCTATTTTTTTTCCCTTATTATTTTAGTTTTTTTAAGTGCTAACCTAAAATCTCTCAAAGTCTGAAGATGTGTTAGATACCTGGGACCTATTATTGTACATCTGAATAGTTTTACAGTGTTTCTTACTGGGAACAGAACCACAGGGACGGTCAGAGTGACGGCCACCAGCACAGCCAGACGGACGCAGAGAATCAGGACGTCCAGAGGATCCACTTTGCTGTAGGTGTGAAGCAGCTCTGCCTCCACTCCAGCTACACAGAGACAACACAAAACACTTTTCTCAATTTTTGGGGTCCTACACATTTGCTACACTTTTCCAGACATAAGTGTTCATATTTGTTCTGTCAGTGAATTGTCTCAAGCTACACCAGTACTTCTCAGACAGTGTCAAAAAGTCTGGTTCTTTGAAATAAGCAGTTCTTTAAATGGTCGTTTCAAAGTCCTGCGGCTGATTATTTGATTCTGATGTGTTAAAAAATTACGTTTTTCCTTATTTATAAGAGTATAACCAACAATAACTTTACAAGATAAAGCGTATTTACTGTGAACGTAAAATGTTTTCATCTCTTCCAACAAACTGGAATATAAGCAATATTGTTGCAAATTTAAAATGTAAAAGTATAAACTTTTTGAAAAGCAAGTTGAAGGAGTTGTCAAAAAATGCATTTTTATCATTTTAAAGGTTTTACCGTAAAAATGTACATTCCAGTGGATAATTTGCATTTTTCTCTGTTGACTGATCAGTCTTGATTAGACGTTACTGACTGAGTTAATTAACTGAATGTAGAAATTGTTTTGAAATTTAAAACAATAAAATGAGTTACGACTATAAGGAGAGCAATTTCAGCCAAAATTAATTGATATAACTATATAAATTAATATATTGATATAAAATATATTTATTTATAATGTGTAAATGAATACACAATATAAATAAATATATAAATAAAATAATAAATGTATTAATAAATAAATAAATGAATACATAAAATAAATAAATATAAATAAATGTATAAAAAAATAATAAATGTATAAAAAATGACAATGAATAAGAATAAAGAAGCCAATTATTTATTTATTTAATTTTGGCTGAAATGGCTCTCCATAGTTTTAATATTTGGGTCATTTAATGGTGGAGCCAGTGGGTAGTATAGATAAATTATTAAATATGATCAGATCTGACAGACAATAATTGAGAAACACTCAGCTGTCACGACATGGTGACTGTTTCAGCATATACATAAAAAATAATATTTATAAAAGTTACATATTGCAGCTTTAGAGAAAATCTTACCGTAAAAGGTGAGGTAACCGAAAATAGCCGTCAGCAGATACATAACAAACATGGCCAGGATGGAGATGTTGGCAACTTTCTGCATGCGGTTCTTGTTGGCACTGGAAGAGGGAAAAAACTTTAATATCGCTTTTTTACGTAGCAGAGACTGAATATGACGTCCTGACTTACTTCCGTAACTCTGTGTAGATGGGCAACACCTCTGGGTGGCAGACAAAAGCGAAAGCTATGATCGGGATGGTGTACGCTGCCTAAACGCCAAATCAGAGAAGAAGCCTGAATATCAGCGTTCAGATGTTCCCAACACTGCTGTTGACACAAGACGCCTCCCTACTGTTGACTTTACACACTGGTCTGTACATGACCTGTGCAAAGCAGGACATGAAATACACACGGCAATAAAGGCAATGTGGTGTTTTTCTGACCTCAGAGTTGATGGTAATTAGTTTGGCATCACATGTTGAATTAAGCTTTAAGAAGCTATCATTATGAATGGCTGTGGCATTACTGGCATCAAGCAAGCAGGGGAGGCTGAATTTCTTGTAGATGACCTGGACAAAATGCATCCACAAATGTATGAAGACAAATATTTGACAGGAGAGCAGCTGTTTATTTTCTTTCCTTTCCATTTTGCTGACTCACTGAAATTAGGAAAAACACCATGCAGGAGAGAGAGAAGCCACTTGTATAGCCAAGGTACCCTGGAGTGCAATGAAAAGAAAATAACATGATTATTTAAAACCGCATAAAGTTATTTCCATCACTTTCAGAGTCAGACATGAAAACAGACAACAAAAATGTCTATATGAGAAGAGCATGAGTGACAAAACAGCAGACGCTTTTCCACTAGACCGCCTCTAACCGGTTCGATCCGGGTGTTCAGAATGGGAAACATGCAATAAGTTCGCATGCGTGCACATGCGCATTAAAATGCCCGCGACATTTAGAGAAACTGTCAGTTCAGCATACAGCATACGACGAAAATAAGTCAATATATTGTTTTAAATTATAATTACATGGGTCGGCACCGAAGCGATTTGATTGACAGCTGACCGCACTCATCGACGGCATTTAGCATTTAGCTGGTCCACACACCTTACTGGTTGGTGGAAATAATGCTCGTCCAATGTTTTTTTTTTTTTTTTTTTTTTTTGGACAACCGTCAATAAATTTCAGTAAGAAGAAGAAGAAGCATTTAGGCGTGGACCGCGGACATGCGCTATGCTATCAGAGAACTGTTCAGTATGTCCGCGAATTAGCAGCGCTGCTAGCCGCTCCGAAATATGAGGAATTTCTACAAGACAAAATGAAATATCTGGGTTTATTTTAGTTTAGTCCATCAGAACTAGGACGTCGATGAAAACATTAACTGTCAAACCGAACTGCACGTTAACCGGTTAGTGCGCGACGTGCCAGTGGAAAAGCGGCTAAGAGAAGGTGAGAGTGGCTGACGTACCGAGCTGTTTCATGAGTGCAAGGGGAAGAATGATGATGGCACTAACAATGATGATCAAATAGTTTCCATTCAGGAACCATTCTCTGAGATTTGGCCACACAAACAGATGAGAAAATCAGAATACAATCAAGCAAAAATGATAACAAAAAACTGAAGGTGCCATGAGAGAACCAGGAAGAAATCTGAATAAATGCTCACCCTGTGTTTTCGTGTTTACCAAGAAAAGCTTGAATAACCAAAGGGAGCTCTGACTTTACAATGTAAAGATAACTGGACATGGCTGCAAACACATAAGAACAAGGTTAAGTTGTTTATTTGTGTATGCTTTATTTTATGACAGCAAAAGCTATGATTTTAATTTTTTAATTGAAATGTATACAGTCATATTAATTAAATTAGAATATGCACTGACTTACAAGTAATGCTTCAACAATATATGGGAGCTTGTTTTAAATAAACAAGTCCTTAATATTGATGAACAAATCCTAGTAATAAATGAAATAACCTACCAGTGGAACAAGTACTTTTTCATCAATATTAAGGAATTACTAACTTAAAATAAGCTCCTATTTCTTACAGAAAGGCTACTTGTAAGTTATTTTTGCCTTATTTCAAGTGTACTAAGATATGTGCACTAGAAAGTAAACCAAAAATACTTGGTAAGAGCACTTGGTAAACTGAGTTACTGGAATAAATTATTTTTCCAATTATATTCCAATGTATTAAAAATGACTGTTAAATTGACATAGGAACAACAAAAATTTGGTTAAAAAAAAAAAAAAACAATATATAAATGCATCAGAAGAGATGAACTAAGAATACCTCCAATATTGTGCACAGTGATGATGATGCCTGCCAGCATTTTCCCCGGGGGTCCAAAAGCTCGATTTCCTAGCTGCTCATACGCACGGATACCTGAAAACCAACCACAGAAATAAATATTAAGACTCCAGACAGGGACCAATTTGCTGTCATCCATTTTTTAAAGATGTTTTAAAGAGCTTAAAAGTATCTTTTATCACAGAAAACTATTCTCACACTGATTTTAGCAACAATTGTTAGGTTTTTCAGTAGTGGAAAAAGAAATCTCATGTCAATTTTGAGTATCAATTTTGCATTATCTGGTAAATAACACTTTCAAAACAAAGTTGCATTAAAAGTCCATTAAAAGAATCAACTTTGCATGAAAAGTGTAATTATTTACCGAATGACACTTCATGATAACAGTCATAAACATTCATGAAGACTCCTTCATGTTCATGACCTTTGTTTTGTTAGTCTCGTCCTTATGAAAATCTTTCTGTAAGAATAAATGATGACCAGTTTTTACCACCAAGTGTTTATTTAAAAAGATTTGAAGAGTTTATGGTGTCAAGCACTCTACAGGTTTCCAGAGTCTATAGAAGAAAAACTTGCTCAAAGTGAAACAGATTCCCCGCCATTGTTACCAAATGGAACAAGGTGTTTTTCTATTCATTAAATCCACCATTTATTTTTAGACCAAACTTTACCTGGAGTATGTTTGGCAAAAACAACAATTTTAGTCCCATTTTACCAATTCACACATCTCCACTTAAAACTCAGCAGGGTTTATGTTTACCTTTGATATGGTAGGGCAGGAAAGATGATTTCCTGGCTTTAATTAGTGTTTTGGTTGTAGATATGGTCGTGGAATCATTTTCTTGTCAATATTTCCTGCCATATTTCAATGGCTTATTTGATTGTCTTTCCAATTTTGAAGAGCAGCTAAAAGAAATTGGTCTCAGTGTCACATCCTAAGTCTTCCCCTGCGAAACAAACTTGTGTGTCATGAAATAAAAGTTTCTACACACTCAAATCGAGTAACGTGAATTAAAAATGCTTCAGTAACATTTATTTTAAAAGGATATTGTTTAGAAATATTATTCTTAACATCAGATGTTTTCCCCCTATACTGAATAAATGTACTGAATATAAAAAAAAAAGTTCAGAGTGAGATTATTCTACTTTTACGCTTTTACAAATCTTTACCAGGGATGTCAAAATTTTTTTCTATATATTAAGGCATAAGTGGAAAAGCTATGTAAGTTTAGTCAAGCCTTTTACCTACAACTCCGGCACTTTTTAGCAGGAGGTGAATTGAATATGCAGACAGAACAGCGATGCACACTAACAGGATTCTGAAAGACAAAAACCACAACTGTTGGCACTCAATCATAAAACTTACATGACAAAAAACAAAACAAACAATAATTTGGAGTAAACCATTTTTATAATTCCTGAGATTATCATTTCAGAACAGACATTTTAGTTCAGAAAGAAGCAGCTTGTTTTTCCCGCCTCCCACTCCCTCCATATGGTTCAGTCCAGCTCCAGGGAGGCGTGCCTTGGACCTGATCGGGTTTCTATATTTAACCATTTAAATCTGATTTACAGGAGCTGTCTGCTCTAACGTAGGTTCTGACAGATCAGAGTTTGGCCAGTAGTAAAGCTGTTCATGGTGTAACACTGTTTACATTACACCGGAACCATAAACAGGATTCCAAGAAAGGCAAACACAATTTCACAGAAACATTTTAACGAAACTTTAATCATTTTAACAAGCTTGTCTAATAACCTGGTGGTATCAAATCTCAGTGGTATCAAAGTAGATTAAATGACACGTAAAAAAATATCTATCTATCTATCTATCTATCTATCTATCTATCTATCTATCTATCTATCTATCTCATATGTATTATTTTGTTATTTAGAATAGCAAGGATGATACATATTTTATTAAAAATAAAATACTATTTTATAATAAAACATTTTTAATAAATAATTTTATTTATTATGAATACATTTATAATAAATAAAATATTTATAAAAATGCATATTATAAATATGTTTATAATAAATAAAATATTCTAAAATAATACAATAATTTTATTATGAAAAACAATATTTTATTAATTTAATAAATAAAATAATTTATTTTATAAAATATTATAAAACAGCAGTATTCCTACCATTGTTGCAGTAGGATTAGCAACAATGTTAAATTATTTACTTTTAAGAAATGTTCTCTATAGGTATTTAATAATAATAATAATTTTATTTACTTATTTATTTTTTTACATCTTGGACAAACACAGTTGCATGGACATATCGTAAGAAATCTCACAATCTGTTAATTTTATTTGTCTACTACTCTAGAATGTTATCTGATCACATTGTACGTTTAATTACATTTTAAAAAGATTATTTGTAAAGTCATAAAGAAAAATGCACAAAGTGGCTAGTAAAGCTAAGCTAAAAGTACTACAAAATAAATAAAAAAGTGACTGAAATTCAAAAGAAAAAATATAAAATGTGCTATCAGTAAATAGTTAAGAAAATGTTTTCAAATAAGGAGATTTTGTTAAAATCATTTTACTTCCATTTGCAAACCACGTGTTTCAGTCCACAACATAATTCCCAACAAACTCAATTAAACTCACATGACAAACAGTCATGCTGAAATTTTGGAGAGAGCAATCAGGGATTGACCAAAAATAAAATAAATATCACAAGCAACAGATGAAATACAACACTGTGTAGTTTGTTTCCAGTCTGTGCACTGAGCAGATGTATAAAACAATTTTATTTAGTTTACTCACATAAACAGAATGATTCCTGTGTTGGACATTGCATATGCCAGTCCCAGGATTCCACTGCCCATGATGGCGTTACTAAGGTTAAAGATGGACATGCCGAACGAAGTCTTTCCCTCAAACTGGAACAAAAGGACATGAAAATGTTTCTTTATGACAGCTTGCATCCATTATTGACACTGAACACGTCTTCGTCTTTTAAATAGCGATTGTGGCAAAACACCCAAAAAAAATCCAGTTTGACAAAAAAAAAAAAAAAAAGGAATTGTGTCACTTCATGCTGCTGTATAAATGTAGCCTGAAACTCACATCTGTGAAGTGAACTTCTTTCTTTACACCGGTTTTATGTGGGAGAAACTCAGAGTTTTCTCCCATGGCTTCAACTGGATCAAACCTACAATGGAGGAACAGTCAAAGGGTTAACTTAAGATCGGCTCGATGAACTTGATCGTCATTCTTGCTCACGTGGAGTCACTCACCCCTCATCTCTGCTGTGTCCATTCATCTTTTGAAGCTCCATTTTATCTTTTTCTTGCTGTGGTTGGGTTGGTTTTGGTTGAATGAAAGGCTCGTCTTTGAAACTTGAAATGACTGGAAGCAGAAAAACAAACGCACCATTATTGACACATCCAAAAGAAGGCCCTGTTAATCATAAAATCACTTATGTACGGGGAATTTTTAGTGTCAGCTGGATTGATTTGGACATTTAAACGCTTAGAAAGCACTGACTAAGCCAAATTATCTTTCATCTTGAAACGTTACAGGGTGTATCTTACATTACATCTGAATGTATCACCTTCTCTTTCGCTTAACCAAGTTGAGACAAGATCTTGAAATTTATCTTCCAGGAAGCAGAAGGAGTATTATCTTCCTGATAATACTCCTTTATGGGTTATACTTTTATAACCCATAAAAGTATAACACTTTTATGGGTTATACAAGTATCATTGGCTGCCTAATCACAAAATCTTACCAAGTATTTTTGGTCCACTTTCTAGTGCAAATGTCTAAATACACCTGAAATAAGACAAAACTAACTTACAAGTAACTTTTTAAGCAAGAATATTTTCAGTCAATAATTCCATAATACTGATTTAAAAAAAAGTACTAGCATTAGCAAATTTTCACATATACCAAAATTTTTTTCCCATATTAAAAGTTAAGTATTTTCTCATCAATATTAAGAATTATTCACTTAAAAAAGCCTCTGTAACTTGCTGGAAATATACTTTTAAATTAGTTTGTCTTATTTCAAGTGCACTACAAACTAAACCAAAATTACTTGTTAAGATTTTGTGTTTTTGCAGTGTAAGAGTAATTTTTCTTTAGTTCATACACCAGAGGAAAACCACAAGCTCCATATAAAACACAACCTAAGAATACAAAACCTTTTCTTATTCAGTAAGGTCAACAGTTTTTACTTCCTAGTTAGAATAGAAATAGAATAAAATAGAAACGACCTTTATCGTCCTGTAAAAATTCAGGTGTAACAGCAGATATAAAGGTTCACACAAAAAACAATAATAGACTGCACAAAACAAACCAAAAAGACTGTGTAGTTTTTAGGAATTGGTATACTGGACTGACCCACGTGACGTTTTTCTACTTTCTTCTCATCAAAATAGCTCAAGCCCAGCCAGTTTGGATGGAAAGCATAAACAATTTCCCAGTATCATCAATTGGATTTTTCTGGAATTTGATTATATAACACATAAATATGCCTTTAATGTCGACAACATCAAAGGTTAAAGATTGACATGGTGAATAAAGTCTGTCCCTTAAATGGAAAGTAAAACTCCCAACAGTTTTACTTTCCTGCTGGAACACCAACCCCAGAATAAAGTTTTTTTTCTAAGAGTTTTATTTCAGGGATTGTTGTGCTTTTAGCAACCTCAATTTTCCCATGAACTCTGAAAATATCTCCACAGCATGATATTACCACCAAGTTTCTTTATTGCCGAGCTGTGAATCTCTGCAGCTCCTCCAGTTACTCTGGGCCTGTTGGCTGCTTCTGCTCGTTTAGGTGGATGGTAAAGTCTTGGTTTCTGGAAATATGCAGTAATTTGTGTTTGTCCGCTACAAAAATGTCTGTGAAACATGTTGAAGTTTAATTGTATGAGTACTTCTGGACTCACTGTTCCCGGCAAACATAAAATGTAGATCCAAGAAGTTCAACATTTGTTTTTAAGAGTTCTGCTTTCTATTTTAGAGATGTTATAAACAGAAACCGGCTGAACAAAGAACTTGTGCTTGGTGTTCGTTTAAACCTCAGTTAAGCAACAGGAGTCGGTTCTTTTTTATTCTCTTCATTGATTCCCAAGAAAGCAAATTTTACAAAACATATAGTCACAATATCATAGTGCTAATTTCAAAATGAAGAAAAGACATGATAAATAAAACAATAGTTACAACTCTATTTCCCAGAGAAGGATTAAAATGATCGGGATGAAAAATAGGATAATGTAAAAGAAAAAAAATAATAGTAAGAAATAGTTGAATAGTTTGCTAAACGAGATTATAACTTGTAGTAGTTGTAAAATGTTTGCACATTTGGCAAAAGTGTGGTTGTTAACTAAGTAGATTTGTACATTTTCTGGATTCTCTGTTGGTTTTTTATTTTGGTTTGCTTGGTTTTTAGAGAAATTTGAATAATAACTTATCAAAATGTACGTAACTAATTACTAAATTGGCTTTTTACCAAGTAATGATTTGGTACCATGCTTCTCACCTTTTAAAAGATTAATGAAACCTCTCTGTATAAATAAATAAAGAAAGGAATATCTAAAAATACACAAGCTAGAAACAGAAGAGAGTCAGATCTGAGCTTCACATAGTCTATCCAACTTTTTCACTACAAGCTAAATTATCCAGCCTTGTGATTGTTATTTTTTCCATTTTATGCATGTTAAATGTTACATCCATCCATCATTTAGGGTTGGCTTGTCCTGTGGTAACCATTTTCTTGTAATGTTATTTTTACTTGCTGTTAAGACTGGAGCAGCTTTAAGTCACAAATGTTGTGCAAGGACTCGTGTTGCCCTAATCTCCCATGGGATGCGTAGAGCTGCCATGGACACCTCTGGGAAAACCCACAGCTCTGTCCTCCGGCTCTCCAGGGTCATGGGATACTTCCCTGTTGCTCCTGGGTCAAACTTACCCCTGGTTTCTCACATGTGACCTCCAAAGGGCACTCTGTCACCAGACTTGACCCGCCGTCGAGAATTTCGCACAAAACCAGAATAATGAGCAGTTCTGTCGGTGTACAACCACCCATACAAGTTGGCACTGGGTAGCAGAGATAAACAAAGAGCGGCAGGGCAAATTGGTGCTGTTTAGACTAAATACAGGGTAGTGCTTTCCCAGAAGGCTAGCCTGAGGTTGAGTTTTGGTTGGAGTCACTTTCTTCAGCTGCATACCATGTAACTTTCCCAGGGCGGACAGCCAAATCATGAAACCACCAAAGGCATACCAAATGTCAAGAACAGTTTGCAACTAAACAAGTCTTTTGTTGGGTTGTGACTCTTTAAAAGGCAAAGTTTGCTCTGAGCAAGCTTCAGATATTCATTCACATATTTCAATGAGAATGGAGCTAGGAGAGGAGGGTGGGCAAACTAGTCAAACCTGGCTAACAAGGACCATGAGCCATCAAATATGTCTTTTGTTTGAGTTTACACAGACAGACAATACAGAACATGTGGATAACAGGCAATAAAACACAAATGGTAGCCCTGTTATTTTTATAATACATATGAATTAAACTGACCCAAAATACCCTCTCTCTGTGTTCTCTTTATAAAAACATCACAATAAAATGTTTTCAGTGAGAACAACATTTCCGTTAACACGCAGTAGATCATTCTTAATATTTGTCTGAGTGTGCCACATGGCTTTTGTCTGACGCAAGACTCACACGATTGACAGTTAGCCCTTCCTTTCTCTTCCACATCATCTACAAACCAGTGGGACTCACACATTTTAGCAGCAACTTACCCCAGAGGTAGATCTCCTTTATGAAATAATAAATCCTGATGGAAGTTTGCCTAAGTTTTCCAGAATCCACCAGTGTTTGTGTGGAGTGTGGCTCCAGGGAGTCTGTCCAAAGCTCCTTGGTAGTGAAGAAAGGAGAGAGTGTGAGGGAGATTAGAGAGCCGGAGCAGGAAATGGGAACACCCATTATTAACCCTTTGTTAAGCCCCTCACAGGTGGTGTTAGAGCTGCTGCACGTATGCAGGCAGCTTACCGCTGAAACGACGCAAACACTGGTGGCTGTGTGAAGGCAATGAAGTGCCGGCTGTGTTCAGAGAAAATGATTATTTCACAGAACCCCATGATTTATAACTGCTTCTGTTAAAGACTTCGGTTCAGATCCCATCTTCTTGCTGCTGTTCTCTAAAAATTAGATTTTAAAGGTTTTTTTTTAATTATTTTTACCATCTTCTTCACTCTGTAAGTGGTGAGATAATTTAAGTCTGTCTCAGGTAGAGTTTTAAACTTTTAATCAGCTGTGGATTTAAGTGAGTGGCTACTTACTGTAGCTACTGTTGAGTAGCCGGTTATTTCTTCGAATGTGTGGCATGTTTTCTTGTCTTTCCCATTTAGAAAAGTGGCTGAGAGGAACTTTAAGGTAACGTATTAATTTAAAAAAAATGGTTTAACTGCATTTATTTCAAAGGAATAATTATTTTTATATGAACTTGTTAGTTATTAATGCTGGAACAGAGTCAAAATAAAAGCTGATATTTTTATAACATGATATATATAATCTACATTTTCAGAATGAGATTATTCTACTCAATTAAATTTATTTTAATCTGCTAATCCTTCTTTACCAGGAGTGTGTATATATGCTAAAAGCCATTTATTCCCAAAAAATTTTCTAATTTTTTCACACAAAATTCAATTTATTTGATTTGGATTTTGTGTAAGAAACCAATACTAAGTAGGGAGTAATAGTGAAGAGAAAGGAAAATTATTTTTAAAATGTTATGCAAAGGAAAAACCCTGGAATCCAGAGCAACCAATTGCCTTCAGGAGCCACTTAATTACTAATAATTACAGTTTTAAATCTCTACAGCTGTTCAGTGACTGACGGACAAACAGCTGGGTATCTAAACTTTTAAGGGAGTGATGTTGGGTTAATCATTCAAAAAATATTTTTTAGGACATTTTTATATCTACCAAGACCTGGTTTTCCACCTGAACTGGGAGAGCGTTAAGCCGAGAGGTGTGGTGCGTATTTGCACGTAGCTTCACTGAGTAAATATTTTCAACAAGATTTACAGCTGCAGGCTGTTTTTGGAATATGTTTGAACCAACTATGCAAATCCAAAAGACTGAAAATTTGACCCAGTGAATTAAAATCAAGCCAGATTGGAATGAGGTGCAGTCAGATTCACAATCAGTTTAGGTCTGGACTTTGACTGGGCCATTTAAACACATGAATACACTGCAAAAACACAAAATCTTACCAAGTATATTTGGTCTAGTTTGTAGTGCAGACATCTTAGTTAACTTGGAATAATACAAAACTAACTTAAAAGTAACTTTTTAGCAAGATATAGGGCAATGTGAAACTCATTTCTGTTTATCTATCAAAGATCTAAATGTTCTTAAAGGGCCGGTTGTGCCTGAATCTATTGATAGGACCCATTAAGCTGTTTAATTATCAATAAATAGCCCTTGGTTTCAGCATTCAATAAGTAAAATAAAATGAAATGATAATGAGCTCCTTTTCAATCCATCCAGGATTTTGTGATGCTAATTTAAAAATATCTGTAAGACATTTTTAAGATGTTTGCGCTCATGTATGATGTTAAATGTAACTTTTTATTAATTACACTATAGTTCATGGACTACAGCTTGACATCGAGTAAGGCTCAAGCAGCAGTCACTTAATATTTTGGGCCAGTATTGAGAAAAATTTGCAGTACAATCAGGAAAAAAATGTGGATTTTGTGTAAAGTTTGCATGAATTCTGTGGATTTATTGACTTATTGGTGTAAATTTGAGTTTAGAAGGCCACATAAAAAGCTACTGCAGGCCAGATTTGGCCCACAGGCCTTGAGTTTGACATATGTGATATAGAAGATAAATCTGATTAAATAATTCCTTTATATTGATTAAAAAATACTTGTTCTATTGGGAGATAAATTAACTTATAACAAAAAATATATCTTGTCATAAGTTGAATAATCTGCCAATAGAACAATTACTTTTTAAGCAATATTAAGGAATTATTTACTTAAAATTAGCCTTTGTATGTTGCTAAAAAGGTACTTTCAAGATAGTTTTGTCTTATTTCAAGTTTTCTATGATGTTTGCGCTAGAAACTAGACAAAAATACTTGGTAAAGTTTTGTTTTTGTAGTGTTTGATTTAAGTGAAACCACTTTGTTGTCCATTTGGCTACATGTTTGTTGTGTTTCTGGAAGGTGAACCTCCACTCTAGCATCAAATTGAAAGCTTTTCTTTCAGGATTGCTCTACATTTCCATCCATCTCTCTATCAACTCTGAGCCACTTTATTGCCGCCTCTATATTTCACAGTGAAGATATTGTGTTCACAATGATGTGGATTGTTAGTTTTCTGTGTTTATTCAATAAATGATTCCACTCATGCCCATATTTATGTCACTTTATCCCATAACACACTACCAAAACACAATAGTATTTTTGTCTAGTGGAAATATCTTAGTAGACTAGATATAAGAAAAAAAAGTAAATTACAAGTAACTTTTCAGGAAGATATATGAGCTTATTTCCATTAAATAATCCTTTATTGTTGACTTTAAAAGTACTAGTTCCATTATTTCACTTATAATAAGACAGTTTCCCAAGTTATAAGTGGAAAGAATCTGCCAATGGAAGTAATACTTTTCATCAATATTAAGGAGTTATTAAATAATAAATAATTCTTAATATTGATTAAAAATTACTTGTTCTATTGGCAGATAAATTAACTTAGAAAATGGGAAAAAATTATTGTTATAAGTGAAATAATCTGCCAATGGGACAAGTGCTTTTTAAAAGCAATATTAAGAAATTATTTACTTAAAAGAAGCTCCTATATCTTGCTTAAAAGTTAATTGTAGGTTAGTGTACTAAGATATCTGCACTAAAAAACAGACCAAAAATAGTAACATTTTGTGTTTTTGCAATACTAAAAAGTTACTGAAATGTGAAAAAAATAAATAAAAATCCTCGCAGGGTGGGAATACTTTCACAAGGAAATGAAGATATTGACCATTTAAGCAAAAAAAAAAAAAACAAAAACAAAAGTGGGAGAGTAGAGAATGCCATCTGAGGTTGCTGGTTTGCATCCTGCTCGTTGCCGTGGCGATGGTAATTAGCTTAGCAGATCAGTGCTTTTTCAGGATGCATCACATGTGATTCAGGAGCTGCAGGTGCTGTTCTCAAAACAAACGACGAAACCTACCCACATACGTAACAATGGAAGTGAAACAACAACCAATACCTTGAATGTCACCACAGCTCGGCTTGAAAGTTTTTCAGCACTTTTCCCCTCAGTGGCACAAAACATTTTAACATTTAAACATTATGTGACACGTCAGCAAAATAATAAAACACAAAGTGTACTCCAGCGTAAAGGTGTATATTATGGAAACAAGACGAGTACCATTCAGTTGTGCTTTGAATTAGAGAGAAAAAAAATGGCACCAACTTGTGAGACATAACATTTCAGTTGGCTGATAAAGTTCAGCTTAGCAGAGATACAGGCTTTCACAGCACACCCACTTTATCTCACTGTGACACAAAACTCTAGCTGGAAAAGATGTAATTCAGTTACAGATTGTATCTAAGGCAAGTTTCCTCAGCTGGTGGAGTTTTTAATGTCAGTCTTATAAGGCATAATCTTAAAGATAACACATATTTCCATTTATTTGTTCAGGGTTTGCTGTTTATTGACAGGGCCTGTACACATGGTGTAATTATAGGAATTGAAAGAAACTTCACTTCTGATTGCAGGAATCAGTAACTTCACATGGTACAACTAGATAAAGTTGTTCAACAAACAAAGTATGTTTTGTTTCAGCAGCCATTATTTTCTACTTCTTCTTCGTCTTTTAAAATCCCGTCTTTGCTCTGACCATTTTACCGGTAATTCTAGTCAGCATTAATTCATACTTTAACAAAACAAAAAAAGAAAACTCAAAGAAAGGTTGTGAGAATGTTATTTTTTAATCTAAATTCCATCACTAAATTCAGCTATTTTGCTTTTCTTATTTTCTTTTTTTTTGCCACATCACCTCGCCACGTATTTAAATCTGAAACACTTACAGAGGAAACGCTGAACACGTGGAGGCTGAAGAGACTTCTGCTGATGTCCACCTCTCACAGAAGAGGTTGACGTCTTCAGTCCAGACAGATGTGAAAGTCAGGAAGGGGAAACGTAGAAATGTGGTGGCTGATTTATGCCCCAAGTATTATTTCCAAAGAAAACTAAAGCTGCAGCAAAGAACGAGCAGCTGAGAGGAAAAGATGGTGGAAGGAAAGAGGTAGTGACTACCCGCGTAAAAATGTTCCTCCCCCCGCCACCCCTTTTTTCTCACTCAGGCTTACACATGGTGCTCTGTTGCTTAAATCCCATTTTTTAGCAAAAAATAACCTTTAATATGCTTCAAAATAGTTCATTATTTTTTTAAACCGTCCTCTAAAGTAACACGAGATAAAGACTGTGGATTTAAAACTGCCTTCTCACTTAAATAGCGAACCCATTGTCCTGCTTTATTATTGTGCTTATGCAGATAATTTTACTTTTCATTTTATTTCAAAACTTTAAGTTTAGTTTAGACTCTAAAACATTGCCATCCAGTGGGTAAAAATGTGTTTAATGTAACGTTACTAAGGATGTTTTCACACCAGCCCTGTTTCGTCAGATTCGTTTGGGAAGTGTGAATGCAAATTTGAATAGTAAAAAGGCGAACTCTGATCCGTATAAGAGCCTCGGTCTCGGTCCGGTTGAAGTGAACTCTGATGCGGTTGGAAGGAAGTGCGAAATCCTACGCTAAAGTCTGACACCGCTACATTTTTGTTTACATTTTGTGAAGTTGCGCTGGTCTTCTTCAGAGGTTTTGTGTCAATTCCTTTACTGATTCTTGGTGCAGCGCCTCTACAGGCGATGGAGGGAACAGGTTTTTCAGTTAGTTTGGGTCGTTTCACAGTGCTCTGCGGCTGAAAATGTCACAAATGTTTCAATTTTTGTCCCCAATCGAACCGAGTCTACAAGACTATCAGGTATGGAAACACCCTAAAGTTCCCGAATTTTGACATTTGGAATTTGTTAGCGAAATTTCTGACATTTTAGAAGGAATAAAAAGTAATTTAAGCAACCTTTTATAGTTAAAAACAACAACAAAGAAACAAAACAGGACATCGTTAGTAAAAAAAAAAAAAATTGTGGTTTCCTCTCCAGTTTCAATCCAAGGCTGGGTTGATGACAAAAAAAAAATAGTCACAAAATTATGGCTTAATTAATCTCAAACTGTATTTTAAAGGGTCTTTAATTCAAGAAAAGTATTTAAGATTCAGCATTGATTAGTCTGGAAACTATATTTTAGACAGGAGGCGATTAAATGCAGTCCAAATTTCTTAAGAAATGCACTGAAACGTTCTTGTAAGCGTCACACTGCGTTTTGACTGGATATGGAATTAAACAATAAAAATCTCAGTTATATGGATCGATGTAATAGAAACGTATACATAAAATAAGTTAATCTGTTGAGTTCATGCTGCCTCAAAGATTGTAGCTTCCTGAGCCGTAAGCCATTTTGTTCACATTAAAAAGACAAATTTAATATTGGCAACAAATAGAGAAATTATTGTGCCACTTCTCAAAAACACTGGAATTATAAGAACCTGAAAGTTTTTTTGATCAAAGTTGGGATTGTTTCTTTTCCACTCTTGGTGCAAAAAGAGCATAAATATTCTGCCTCCTTGCATTTAATTAGTTTACAGTTTAACTCATTTTATAATGGTTAAGCTTAAAATTTAGAGCAATAGTTTGACGATATCGCAGTAACAGATATTTTACCTTCACCTTTACACTATTGTGAGAAATACAAAATGTTGTGCTAGATTTAATTTAGAAGTAATTAGTCTAACACGTCAGTCATCGTTCAACTTGCAGAATGTCTCAAAAGCTAAAATAAGGGAATATTTTATATATAAATCTGAAAAAACAGCTCAACATTAACAATAAACTAAAAACATATAGACACCTGAAATCTATACATCTGCAACCTTTAATTTTGAAATGTCCTTAAAGATCAACTATTTATTTATGTTTGCATGAGAGTAAAAAGAAAAAAAGGACTCATAGAATATAAAACAATTTTATTTTTAAGTCAGACAAAATAAAAACCTATGAAAACAGTGAAATGAAGAGGCATGTGTGTGTGGTGGAGTTTTAAAAGTCGTGCCACAGAAACCACGTTACTTTCCTTTTTCTACCCACATGAAGAAGTTGCAGCGCGCCTCGGGGTTGGAAGCGTGTCCCTGGGGGCGTCCGCACACAAAGAACTGTTTGCCCATGTTTGGGCCGTCTTTTTTCACAGTGCGGAGCACACAGGGTTCCCTGTGCACCTTGCAGCAGGGGGCCGGAGGCGGGCCGTGAAGCACAGACTTCCAAAACACAGATGATGCCCCCTTCTTGACATCTGATTGCCCCTCAGTGAGCCGAGAGGCCGGCTGCTTGGCTTTCACCGCGCTGCCTGTTTCTCCTGCGGCGCTGCTGGTGCACAGCTGGGTCGGAGCGTCAACAACAAGCTCAGTGTGTTCAGTCGTGCCGCCCGTTCCTGAACGCAGCTCGCTGGTTGCGGATGCCTTTGGCTTGCTGTGCGATGAGATAAATTGGTCCAGACCAGGTGTGTTTTCACACGGTTTAACATCTGTGAGTTTGGGTTTGAAAAAAGAAAGGAGGTTACCCCGCGGCTTTGAGGAGGTATTTGTTGTCTTTGACTTTTTCCCCTTTGGGGCAGCAGATTCTGACGCTGATGATCGTTTTTTACTATCGCCACAAAACGGGTTCATGTTCTCCCTCTTTTCCTCCTCTTCCTGGGACCCAGGTAAAGCTTCCTTCGACTTTTGGTCCACCTTCACCAGGAAGCGAGAGAGTTTCTGCTGCTTGCCGGCAAACTCTGGCAGGTAGCGAGTGCAGAGGGGAGGAGGTTTGGAGCAGGGAAGAAGCGAACATTTCAGGTGCGCCCAAACGGGACAGTGATCGGAGCCCTCCACCTCCGGCATAATGTCTGCCCCCGAAAACTGCTCCTGGGCCAGCCGGTGGTCTGCAAATATATAATCAATACGCGTGCCGTAGTTAGTCTGTCGGGCTCCAGTGAGAGTGGACCAACAGGTGAAGGCGTTGGTACGAGTTGGGTGAAAGTAGCGGAAGATGTCTATAAATTTTCCCATTTGGACACAATTTGTTGTCTCTGATTCTTTAAGATGTTCCTCCTCTTTCTCTTCTTTGGCACTACTGTACAAAAAGCTATTCAGCCATTTCCTCCCAGGATTCTCAGCAAAATCCTCCTGAGAAATATAAGAAAAACATTTAGTTATTGAGCAAGAACAAGTAGAGTACTGTCGAAAAGAAGGTGCAACCTCTTTCTATTCCAGGAATTTATGATTCTGATCATTTAAATCTAACCTCAAGAACAGAACAAAGACCAAGTCAAAATGAAAAAGTGGTGTGTGTCGTTGCTGATTTCATAACACTTCAGAGGGGAAGTAGCAAAAAGGTCATCATATGATTCAATGACATGTTCCCACACCTATATGCTGCATATGCAGAAGTTGTGGCAGTTTGCTCATCTGTGGCATAAAAATGTGTTTGCACAATATACCAGAACCTTCAGAGCCACATAAAGACGGTTACAAAGTCAGCCTTCTGTCACCCGAAGAACATTTTCAGAATTAGAGGACTAATGTCTCAGCAAGATCTAGAGAAATTCATCCATGCATTTATCTTTAGTCGCATCGATTACTGCAACAGTGTCCTCACAGGTCTGCCTGAAAAATCAGACAGGTGATCCAAATCGCTGCTGCTCGCGTTCCGACTAAAACCAGGAAGACAGAGCTCATCATCCCAGTTCTAAAGTCTCTATGCTGGCTTCCTGTAGCTCAGAGAATAGACTTTAACATACTGCTGTTATTTTATTAATAACTGAACAGCTCAGCAGCAGAATACATTAAAGATCTGCTGTTGTTGTATCAACCTTCCAGACCTCTCAGAACTTTATATTTTTTGTTTCTATGATGTAAAGAACTTTTAACTGTCTTGTTACTGAAATGTGCTAACAAACAAATTTACTGATCGATTGATTGAATGTCAAAGCACGGATCTTCTCACACTTGATAGTCTGGTAAACTTGGTTTGACTGAGACCAAAATTGCAACATTTGTTACACTTTCATAAGGTGGGGTTTGCTTTTATAGTCCACTGTATCAAACGAACAGAACCTTATGAAAAACCTGTTCCCCTCCTCGCCTGTGGTGACGCTGCACCAAGAACTACTGAAGGAAACGACATGAAAACCTCCGTAGAAGACAAGAGCACAACTTCCTTCTTCATGAAATGTAAATAAAATGGAGTGGTGTGATTTTAAAGGCTGTAGGCTTTCTCTTGAGTCTTTGACAAATAATATTATAGTAGTTTAAAAATGTACTTCCATCACAGCAGTTTTTAAAGCTTCTACTTACCATATCACTTGGGTCACAGTGGTCTATCTGCTGATGAGAAGTATTCACATCTCCTAAAATGATGACATGGCTGGAGAACAGAAAATACAGTTTAGAAATTTGGTAGAAAGAAGCAGAGCAATAGCAGAGCTAAAATGTAAACATTTTGTCAGATTACAACCACAAAGTTCAAAGTATTTCATTAGGATTTTCTGTAACAGAGCAACAGGAAGTGGAAAATTAATTAAGTACAGCAGCAATGCTTCTGGAGGATTTCTCTACCAGTTTGCACAACTAAAAGCAGAACTTTTTGACTATTCACCTCAGATTAAATGGAGATTTTCTATGAATTTAGGTCTGGACTTTGGTTTTATAACTCATGAATGTTTGAAAAATAATGATGCTTCCACCACCATGCTTCACTGTGGGTATGGCATTTTCAGGGTGCCGTGTTGGTAATATATCACAAATAGCTTTTTAAATGTAGGTCAAAAAGTTAAATTATGGTAAAATCTGGCCACATCTCCTCTCATGATTCTCCTCTGCATGGCTAGTGAAAGCTGCAAATGGGAATTATTATGCAACTAGGTCAATGAAAGTCCATGATGACGCAATCTGCTGGGTTTGCCTAGTTTCCTTAGAAGATTTTTAAGCAATTTTGAATGATAAACAGAGCTTGATTTATTGCTTGACAACTAGGATCAACTGGAATGTATGTGTGATTGAACTGAAATTATTTTTTTTTTTTTTTGGTAAAGTGCTTTAAAACGTAATTTGTTGTGAATTGGCGCTATATAATTAAGCTGAATTGAATCGAATTGTAGATTTCTTTCTTGCCACTTTTCCATCAAGTTAAGATCTTTAGTTTTACATGACCGTTTTCAAATTCTCCCACCGTGGATCTCTGCAGTGTTTATTTACACTGAAAACAATGTAAATAAAAATATAAATGGTTATGGTTGTAACATGACAAAATGTACAAAATGTAGAAACAAGACTATTTCTATCAATAACTGCAGCCAATTATTTATGGACAAACATTTAGATTAATAATATCAAAAGAAATGCAGTTTGTGTTGTAGTTGAAACGTTTGTGTTAAAAGCAGGAAACACCTGTGCCAGACTCTTCATTCTACACTCACCTCCCGCCTTTTAATAACGCTTCTGCCCGACACTGAAGCAGCTTGTAGAACTGCAGCTTGAACTGCTTTCGCTCCGGCTTGTCTGGGTCAGCGCGTGGGCAGTAGACATTTATTACAGTAACAGTCTGCTCTGTGTCCTGACACCTGCGGATGGGAAACAAAAAAATCTAGCAAACACTGCGAAAATCAGATGGGTTGTTTTTAGAAGAATAAAGATTGGGATGTGGTTAATATTAATTAATAACCAAAACATCTGAATGCAGAAACCAAATTCAGTCCCTATTCTAACAAATACATTTTTTATCCATCCATCCATTTTCTGTACACCCTTGACCCTAGTGGGGTCGGGACGGGTGCTGGTGCCCGTCTCCAAACGTTTTGGGCAAGAGGCCGGTTCACCCTGGACAGGTCACCAGTCTGTCGCAGAGCAACACAGAGACAGACAGGACACACAACCATGCACACACACACACACTCACACCTAGGGAGAATTTAGAGAGACTAATCAACCTGACAGTCATGTTTTTGGACTGTGGGAGGAAGCCGGAGTACCCGGAGAGAACCCACAGGGAGAACATACAAACTCCATGCAGAAAGATCCCGGGCCGGGATTCAAACCCACGACCTTCTTGCTGCGAGGCAACAGTGCTACCAACTGCACCACTGTGCAGAATTGTATTTATTTTTTATATTTTAATCTTACATTATTTTGTGCTGCGTGATGACGGCTCGCCCCTCATTGTCCAAAAGCTGCAGCTCCTCACTTGAAAAGTCACGGTGGTCACCATAGCATCCAACCGCTCCTTCATGGTTGGTGAGCAGACCTGTGAGTCCCTCCTCAGCAGCAGAAGGAGTGGCATTATCCCTGCAGTAAGTCGCAACACCTGTGAACACCAGGCATGGGAAAAAGGTGTTGACATAAGGTCATGAACTTCCTTGTTCTGCAGGACCTATCTTTAAATAAACAGCAAATCTTTATCATAGTTTGTGTGATTTTTATGGCTGGGAATGTAGAATAGATGCGTTGTAAACCTGAATAACCGCTGCGTCCTCGACTGTAGCTGAAATACGAGTTGTAGCCGTCAACAATAGCCGTCCGTTCATCCAGCAGGTCTCCTAAAAAGCATAAATGGGTTTAACCTTTTATTGTTTTTCATAACAGCGCTCTGATTGGAGCACAATGGGCTGTAGCTTCTCTGTTTTTAACACTTACTTGTGACTTTTGTCTCCTGGACACAAATTATATCTGCGTCCAGGCTATCAAGAGCCTTTTTTATTCCGCTTTTAAACGTCCTAATGCCGTTAATATTCCATGTGACGAGCTTCATGGTTTCAGACTTAAACTAGAGAGCGGCAAAAACCCACTGTGAAAAGCCGGAAGTAAACCGGATGTTGGGGCCGACGCAAGCGGAAGTCTACTTTTGCTTTTTTATTTTTTTATTATCATATTATTAAAACGTAATTATTATTGATTTCAAGGTGCTTCTGTTTAATATTTATGAATTATACATGATATATTTTTGGATAGAGACGGTAATAAGCACGACGCCGAGGTTGACGTTAGATTCTTAGCTTTAGCTGTAGAGTCAGTAAACGGCTATTTAATTTATTTAAAGAACATGCAAACTTCAATCTGCTCTGGATCAAAATCTAAGTTACTCATAATGGTCAGAGCTCGGCTGAATAATTTCATAGCACTCAAGGGATCTTTAAAGTTGAGATTGGTATTTGGAAAACGATTATTTTTTTAAGACACAAAAAAGTATTATTTCAATCCTTCTTGACATAGATGAGTTACAAAAAATCAGTGTGTGCTTAAAAGAAACTGACAAGCCTTTTAGAATATTGTAGTCTAAGCCTAAACAGTCTAACTCTAAGATTAACTCAAATAATTTGATGGTTAAATCAAAAAAGAAGAGAAAACATTACAATTTCAATGTTTTGTCATTGTAGAATAACATATTAGAGCTTTGAACGATGACACACCTGATCACACTAAGTAATTTCATAAAAAGACTACACAAGAACTGAATTGTCTAAAATATTTAATATTTTTAAAAAGAGATAAATATGAAACATTGTGAAAAATATTTTAAAGACTAAAATAAGAAATATGAGTTAAGTTAATTAGTTAACGAAGTCAACAGAAAAATCAAACCACTCCTAAAAGTAACTATACAAATAAACGTGCACTTTGTGTACATTAAACATTAAAAGGTCAAGTGCGTTTACTCAATTTCGGAACCGATCACAGATACAAACACCCCATAGCGCTGTGGTTTAATCTGCAGTACCATGGTGGTACATAAGAGGGCGCCCCTGTGCCTTCACGTTTTCAGCGCGCGTTTGACACTCGACCCCTCCGCGAAACGAGGGAAGCAGGTGGGTTGGGAGGAAGGGGAGCGGCTGTTCGCTAAACCAAACCTGGTACCGCCGCTAACTAACGTGATCAGGAGACCGCTGTTGCTGAGCGCTCCTCTGGAAGGAGCAAGGTGGCGGATTTGTGGCGGCAAGCGAGCTCCATCGTTGAAATAAAACAGCGAGGTGAGTACGTAGTTTGGCTGCTGATGGCTGACTGTCCGGGCTAATTAGCTCGTCTGATAGGATTCTAGAGAGAGAGAGCGAGAGAGAGATCTCTGTTTACTTTGGTTAGTCATCTGCTTTGAAAACGTATCAGATTTAGATGCTTGATCTCCTAACTCTTCTAGTAAGTCTACATTATGGCTTCATTTGCTGTGTACATCACATTAAGCTAAGCTACCGATGCTAGCAGTCTGGTCAGTGTCCTGTTTCTCTGTACCGGTGTCGTGTTCGGTTCTGCGTCCCTGTCAGGCGATCTCTTATCATTTATATAACAGGTTAGTCTAAGAAAATACGTAATATACGATTGAATTCTTGTACTTGATGCTAAGAGAGTCTGCTTCGTGAGCTGGTAGCGTCAGATGCTTTCAGGATGACTAACTAACTACATCATCTGGGCGCTGGACAACAACCGGGGCAGCTGATGTATCCATCTTCGGTTAAAGGGTGTCGACGACTCCCCACGTCAAAGGAACATAAATCCACGTTGTTGTTTCTTTAAAAAAAATAGTATTTTGTTATGTAGCTGGCATCTGTAATTCTATAGTTTGGAAGCCAAAGTCTGGCAGATGCGAGAGGATTGAGCTCAGCCATCTCACTGCAATAATGGGATCCAGTTTCTGTCTGTCGCTGATGATCACAGGAGTCATTCATGCCGAGCTTTAAATAATTTGAACGAGTCTAATGTGTTGTCTCTGAACGCAAACCCTTCAGTTTTACATGAGAGCATAAGCAGAGTCAGCACTGAAACATGAGATGCACATGAAATGCGTACAGTTTGGTAATTTCAGACTTTAGCCTCACCAAGCAGAGGTTCAAGTTAAAACAATTTCTAACTCAACTATTAACAATGTTAATGTTTGCTATTCTAGTAAAGTTGAGTAAGCTATACATAAAAACCTAATGAAATTATTTGCAAATTACAAATTACATAACTTGTGACTTGCAGGTAATAAAATGTAGCTTATTTGGTACTAATTTTGAAGTTTAAAATTTGTTTTTAATAACTGTCTGTCACAATAATACATTTTGCTGGATGTGAAATTATCCCAGAAATTATGTTAAATGATAATATTGTTGTTTTGAGACAATTTTCAAATAACATAATGGTAATGTCGTAATAATGCAAGTACACCCTCTCAAAGATCGACAAACTTTGAATTTCTAGCAAACATTTAACACTAGAACTGGAGGAAATTGTATACATCTGAAATAAATAAACAAAACAACAAATGAAATGGATACTGAAACACAATTTTACCCCAAAACGGGAAAACGTTGAGACCAATGCACCAGACTGGAGCCTTTCGTCTTTGATAGAAAGTGAGAGAAACAATCAGTCATGCAAATGGAAATTATCAAGTGTGTTTTAATTTATCATGTGGTTGATTTATTCCTGCTTACTATGAGTTTATAGTGGAGAAAACTCCTTGAAACCCAACTAATGAACTGTAAAACCATGGCGCAACTAATGTTACCTTTTATGATGTGTACCACCAGATATGCAGGCATTTTTTATTGTAATTTATTTTGATTTACCTGACCAGACAACACGTTTCTACTCAAACTCAGTCCTTTTTAAATCAACTTTGTCTCAACGAGGACTGCAGCGTTCGCATATGATTTCTTCTTTGCATGGCAGAGCTCTAACCTACATTTGCGGATAGCTTGGCGGGCTGTTTACAGACAATTTGCGAAAGCCCGTCTAGCGTTGTTGGCAGCAGAATCATCCAAAGTGTCAATGCTGTGCCTCTCGTTTGCAGGGCGGTGGTTATGAGGGTGGAGGAGTGAGGTAGTGGCAGCGGATCGTCGGCAGATAAGCGCGAGGCCGGGTAAAGATGTTGGAGACGGATGCCGACCCGGCGGGTGGCGAGGTCGAGGAGGACGTGGAAGCAGACATGGGCGGCAGAGACTTGAAGGCCGAGGTGATGCGGCTCACGCTGGAGCTCCAAGAGGCGACGGAGGAAAAGCTGCAGGCCGCTCGGTACGGGCTGGTGGTGTTGGAAGAGAGCGCCGCCCTCAAGATGAAACACACGCAGCTGGAAGAGGAATACGAATCCCTAAAGCTGGAGCTGCAGCAGCTCAGAGAGGTAAGACGAATGTGTTCGCCGTCAGTGTTTTAAATGATACAGTCTTCAACAAACTCTTAACTAAAACGGTGAATTTTTTGCAATGATGACATAATCATTTGATCCAGCATGTGTGATAGATTTACAGCGATGTGCTTCCATGACCTTTTAATCCCAGACTCAAAAGTCTGTAATCCTCCATTTATAAATATTGTTGTGTGATATAACTATAACTTAAGCCAACTGGATAGCTTAATTCTACAATGTTGGCAGAAATGCAAATAACATAACGGTGCTATCTCACTGCTTCTACTGATAATTTGAATTTTCACAGCTGAGGAGCGGTTCGCAGCGTTTCTCAGCCGTTTAAAAATTCATCTTTTTCCTCTTTATATTTGCAGCTGTATGAGGCATATATTTAAATTTGTATTAATTACATTTTAATAATTATTCCACTAAAATAAAAGCTTGGCTTCGTTTGTGGCCTAAAAGGAAATTAAATTTTATCATGTAGTGTTTGAGGCATCACGAGGATCGGATTATCAGGATGTCCACCTTTTGTTCAGAAACACATTGTACAGCTTTCTGGGTTTAATCAGATGCAAACAGTAAACTCTGTGTCTCCCTGTGAGCTCTGACTTCCCCAGGAGGAATCCTGAACTCTAGTGGCATTCCTGTTGGTTGTTTTTCCGACTGGAAACTCAGAAAATCTTGCTTCGTAGAGCGAACAGAACAGACCATTAGTGTTTTGCTCCTACTAAAAATGGCTTCCTCTGGATTTTACTCTGGTTTTGATGTGATTTGTTGACAAGTTGGCATATTCCCATCAATATGAATAGTAGGGGGGAACAAATACTTAATTTCTTTGGGCAAAAACTAAGTTTCATTAAATTAACCTAGCTGAAAATCCAATTTTACTTTATGTGCAAAAGAAAACAGGCAGTGGTTGTTAGAAAATGTCCACTACCCGTCGTACATAACACACTGGGGGTGCGGCCAACAGAATCCCAGACAACTGGGTGTGGGAGTTAAGTTTCATCTGGACTTCAGTACCATTGATTTAAAAGGGCCAATCCCAACTATTTGAACAGCCATTCCTAATGCATTTTAGTAATGTGTATATTTTAGACCCTTGAGTTCAGAAATAATCTGAAGCACTAGGATGTGAGGGAGATCAACATACTGTAAGCTATATGAAGAGGAAACCTCATCATGTTGTTGTTTATATTGTTATAAATTAATTTTATTAAAGTGAAGAAATTTAAGAGTCAAGCTTTTGCTGAAAGGCTTTCAAGACTGTCATAGGGCTGAAACGATTAATCGTGATGAATTGATTTTCTTTTATATAATCGTCAACTGATATAGTAATCATTTAATTAACTGGATTTTATACAGAGCCTAAAACAGGCCATTTGCTAAATGAATATTATACCCAGAGTAGTAAATGGGCCAAAACTGCAAAAAATAAATAAATAAAAAATTCAGGAAAACTTGCTAAGCCTGGTGGTTGGGCGCAAGGGCAGCCTGTTGTATTTTTGAGTTAAAAATGTTTAAAGTTAACAAGAAATTTGAAAATATCACTTGATAATTATGTATTATTAGAAGATTAATACCTGAACATCAACTGTAAAGTCTTTAAAAATGCAAACATTTTAAAAACACCTAAATAAATAAGCAATGCTTAGCCTGGTGGGGGCACAAGTAAAGCCTGGTGGCCCGCCAGGCTTATAATGCACTGGTGGAAACCCTGACATGCATACATTTTGCATTCAAGATAAACAAAAACAAACCTTTGTCTGCAGATATCTTATACCTAAAAGTTCTCAAATGTCAGATTTTTCTTCACCTGGTTCAAATTCTGCATAAAGAAAAATCTCCTGTTAACCTCCTTTCACTATCCTTTTATTAATTGGTTGATCCAAAAACTAATCAGATTATTGAATTAACAATTGTAGGAGAATTTTTACAATTTATTTTTATGTGATTAATCGTCAGGATAATCGATTAATCGATAATTTGAATAATCATTAGTTGAAGCCCTACTTGGTAATAAATGTTGCAGAGAAGCACAAAGGTATTTTTCAGGCTCCATGTTAGGAGAAGCTCTTTCTGAAGGGTCACAGGCTTACAGAATTTTAATTCTTTCATAATCGGCTTCAACACAATTTCTTGGATATTCAAGATTTAAGGAGAGCAGTGTGAGCTAGTGCCTCCAATTAGCATTATTATGTAACAACAAAGCGCTTTTCAGTGAAACACTTTTCAGCGTTTATTTCATCAGTAGCCATCAGTGTTCTGCTTCCTGATTATGGAAAGCTGCATTATGCAGCTATAAGCCAAGCATTAGGCTTTTACTGTGTTTCTGGAACAATATAGTTAGGAACATGACGATTAAAGTCTGCATTTATTCCTATCCTTTTTATGAATCTAGGATAACTTTGAGTTGTCGTTGATTCATCCATCAACTCAGTGACTTTTTCCACACAGATGCTTGTGAGATACTTCACGTTTTCCCTCCATTTTTCACTTCTATTGTTTGTGTAAAGGCTTTTGCAGATTCTGTGAGCAGCCAGAAGCGTGCAGCTGCTGATGGAGAGTGTCGGGAAGAGAGCCTGCTGCAGGAGACGGCCTCCAAAGAGGCTGCCATGGCAACCCGGATGGAGGAAGTTCAGGCTGAGCTCAAACAGACGCGTCTTGCTCTGGGCAACGCCCATGCCGAGCTCGACAGGCTGGGGGGGCTCTCCAACCAGCTGAAGAAGGTACGCTGTGTATCCACCAATCAGTCCTGTTGGGGCCTCTTGTATTCAGTTAATTAATCAATTTGTCAACTTTCCAGTCTGAATTGAAAGTTTTGCTGTGTTCTGTAGGAATGCGAATGTCTGGAAGCGGAGAAGAACCACTTGAGGGATGAAATGAAGGAATATAAAGTACGCGAGCTGCGTCAGCTGCAGGACAACGGCGAGCTGGAGGAGGAAAATATCTCCTTACAGAAACAAGTGTCTGTGCTAAAGGAAAACCAGGTCAGTTGTCATTTGGCCATTCCCCCCCCCCATTGCCTGTTGAGTTTGTGTTAATTGTGTGTATGTAACAGGATTTTATTCTAACAATACAATACATGTGAAATTTGTCAAAATTTGTTTGTTTGTCCTTTGAATTCATTTTGTTTAGTCAAGAAGTTGTTTCACATTTATTGGTGTTTTAAGTTCTGTTATGTTGCTCTTGGCAGTTGGTGGTTGCCGTAGCGACCAGTAACTGCCGGCTCCTCCCCCTTTTTTTCCCCTGTTGCCGTTGGTAACCGTGGGGCAGAAGCTGCTGGACTGATGCCATCTGCTCAGAGTGTGCATTTCGTTGGGGCTAAACTGATTAATCACAATTATTCAATCATTTAAATAATTGTCAGCTAATTTATTTATTAATTAATTGTTAACTGCAGTACACCAACTCAAAACAGGCCATTTGCTGAAAGAACAACACACAGAAAAAATATATACATACATTTTGCATTTAAGTAAAAAAAAAAACACAACGTTTTGTAAATATGTTCTATATAATGTTCTATGTAATGTTCCATCTAGAACATATTTACCTGATTAAAGTTCTGTAAACAAGAAAATCTCCTTTTAAGCACCTTTTGTTATCCAATTATTAGTTGGTTGCTCCAAAAATAAGTCAATTAATCTACAAGTTATCAAGCATACACTAAAGGAATGCCATGTTATTGTATTATTGGCAATAAAATGCTTACTTTCTTACTTAAAAAGCAATTTATTTTATTTGTATATTTTAATGTATTTTTAATATTGTATCAAAAAGGCTTAAGTGGTTAAATGAGAAGCCTGTGGAATATGACAAATTTTTAATCCGATTGTCTGAATAATCGATTACTGAAACAATCGTTTGCTGCTGAACAGTTAGCTGCTAGGTCAGAGCCAGCTACAGCTCTGTCCTACAACAGCTCAGCAAGATTGCAGATAACATGTAAAATGTGTTTGGCGTTTATTTATACAGGTAAAGATGTGGGTTTGCTTTAAATAGCCTGATGATGTGTTTACACAACCTTACAGGATTTCCACCTGGTAGAGTTCGGTTTATCTGTCCTTGCTCCCTTAGTTCTGTTTTAAATAAACTGGATGAACCAGCCACTGCACACGTCTAAGTGTTGCTACAATAAGATATGTCTTCTCATAAGTTTCATCTTAGCCACACATTTTGCCAACAAGGAAGGAGCTCTCTAAGCAGTCTGCCAAAAGCTGTAAATTCCAGCGGCGGGGAACATTTCCCTGGCATTTAAAAGATCTGGAAAACAGACACGGAGTTTGAGAAAATGCTTAAATTTCCAGATTGTATTCCTAAATCTAATTGTCTGAAGTTCTACCTGTCCATTTGTCTGTTCGTCCGCCCAGTTAGACATAAATTAATTCATTTATTTGTCTCTTTTTCCACTTGCTTGCCAAACGCGTATTAGTTTGTCCATTTTTCCATTTCTGCATCCTTAAATCTTGTTTACATGTTGTTTACCGTCCGTACATAAGTCTGTTTACCTTTGTGTCTGTCTGTCGGAGCCTGAAAAGAGTGAAGTTTGTAATGTTTTTTAAGGTAATAGTAAGAAGAAATATGATAATTTATGGTTGGGTGAAATTGTATCTCTATTTAAAGAAAATGCATTCATTCTCTGCTTTTAGGTGGAGTTTGAATCAATAAAGCTTGAGCTATCCCAGAAGAACGAAGAGCAAGATGAGCTGCGAGCGCAGCTGGAAGAAGCCGCGAGGCTCAGGGAGATCGCGGAGCGGCAGCTGGATGAGGCCCTGGAAGCCCTGAAGGAGGAGCGGGAGCAGAAGAACAGTCTGCGGCGGGAGCTCTCCGCCCTGACCCTCAACCCGTTCGACTCCGTGGGGAACCTGGAGCTGCATTTGGACCAGCTGGACGACAGCCAGGAGGAGGGCCGCAGCGGGGAGGGCGACACTCAGGAAGAGAACCAGGACAGCAGTCACACCAACGGGTCTGCGTCTGCGCCCAGCTCCAAAAGCAACGGCCTACGGTACTCCACGCCGCGCAACAGTGACGTTTTCCTGCGCGCTCCAGCCTCAGGCCTGGTGTCTGACCTGCTGAGTGAGCTGCACTTTTCAGACAGTCAGAAACTAAAACAGCAGCTGCTACAGGTATGCAACAGAACTAGCCTTACTACTCATACAAATATTACCTTAATGATATAACTTTCCTACTGAGTTTCCGAGGTGGAGTATTGTGTAGAATCCACTTTTTTGAGCTTTATGTCATGCTATATTGTCATTTCCTCATCAAAAAAGTTCATTCATGTTTGAGGAATCCTTAAATCTTTAAGCCCGGTAGCCAGTCATTCATCCAGCGACTTGTCGTGTTTTTGAGTTAAAAAGTGTTTAAAGTTGACAGAAAATTTGAAAATATCACTTGATAATTATGTTTTATTAAAAGACTGGAAGATAAACACCAACTATAACGTCTTAAAAAAACCAAACAAACATTTTAAAAAGACTTAAATAAATAAGCAATGCTTAGCCTGGTGGGGGTACAAGTAAATCCTGGTGGCCCGCCAGGCTTATAATACACTGGGGGAAACCCTGGGTGCCTGAACGGTTGCTCTCACAAAGTTATTTCCACTGAGTTCCTTCTTGGAGCTTCCAGCCCACAGAAAACCCCCCACTGTGCCTTCCCCACTCAGCTCCTGCAGACTAGCAGCAGCATTAGTTAGTAAACACCTGGTGGAACTAGGGGTGGGCGTTTCTTGTATCGTTTATCTTGCTTCATGATAAATTTCCTATTATAATAATTTACCTCTTTATGTCCCTGGTGTCCTAAATAAGCGTATTTGGGACATTCAAATGTTTTTTCAAGAGCAGAATTTGTGTTTGTGGGGCTATAATTGCTGTGACACACAGTTAAAGCCATAGAGTTACCTAAAAAAAGAAACAATTCATATTTCTTATTGTCACTGAGCTCCAAAGAACAGTTGTAAACGGCATCATGGAGGAGCATTGTTGTGGCGACGTGCCGAAGGTGGAGTGTTGGAAAGAGCAGGAGCTTCTTAAAGAGACAGGGGCCCAATTTTAGCACAATAAATTGCATTAAATTACTTGTAAGTCATATCTGGTTTATGCAGAATTTTTACACTAGCTTAAAATAATAGATACTTGATTGAGCGATAAAATGGCACTATGCCTGAAAGTACAAAATACAGCGCATTTAAAGAAAAATGCTAAATTAGGATTTGGTTGAGTAATGTTTCTGTTGTTGGTTTTTCTTTTTATCTTTTTAAAATGTAGTTTTTGCTCAGATTATCTTTGCCTGAAATTAAAATGCGTTTCATCTAAAATATTTGCATGACAATAAAAAAAAGGAAATCTGTAAGGGGATCCAATATTTTTCACACTATCATACTCTAGGACAGAGCATGTTACTTTGACATAAAATCACACCTGTTCATTCATCTTAAATGAGTAATTGTGTCTAAATATTAGCCTGCTCTTGTTGTTTCTAGCAAACCAAATCACTAATCTCATATATCTGTAGATTTTAGATGAAACTCCTCTTTGTCTGCTCAGGTTCAGTTTAATACTAACATCCATTATTGTTCCAAGTGAGGAAATTTCAGCACCATTTGTTCTGTGTGACTAAGCTGTTAGCTGGCACTTCCTGTTGGAAACCACATCCGCTCCGTATTGCTGCAGGATAAGCATTGTTGCGCAACAACTGCTTCACTGGGAAATTTTAGTCCACTCCTAGTTATTGTCAACGCAGCTTCCTTCTAAGAGAATGTGTCTCGAATAATTAAGAACATATCGAGTTGTCCCTTCTCTTTGTTTAGAGGAAATACATTATGTATGATGCACTTAAGTTGGGGGGTTGGGTTTAAAAGCTCCTGTCTAGCAGATGTTTGGTCTCTGGATCTGCATGTGGTTACATTAAAAATGCATCAAGAGGAAGAGGGAGGGGAAGTCTGAGAAATCGTCTTTTCATTCTCGTAAAATAAATACAGTCAGTTCGAATTATCTGAATGAAAACTAGGAATGGTTAGAGGTTTCTTTTTTTTTTTTTTACTGATAACGTTAGCTTAGATCTTCTTTCAGTGTTGTAGTTTAGCCGCCATCCAGCAGAGGGCGCCGCTGGTTATCCTGAAGCGGAGCCGTAGATATAGAAACAAAGATGGCGGATCCATAGCATAGCGGGAAATAGAAACGGTCCAAACTGAGTCCGGTGTGGGATATAAAATGCACTTTATGCGGTTCTTTTAAGTTTAACAGCACTCATTCAGCAGAACGCGTTAGCTTCTCATTAAACAATTATTGATGTGCTACGAAGCCGAGGATATGTTGACAGAAAAGCGGAGGGAGAGGGAATTTGTAACGTGACGGAAGAAAACATGGCGCCAGTAAGCGTGGATTAGTTAATGCATTTTATGGAGCGAAGTTTTAACATCCCTTCAAAGGCACCAGAGACGGTACTAATATATGAATAGCTCTGTTAATGGGGGATTAAGTGCTTCAATTATTTTATTCTTTTCATCTTTTAATTTAATTTTCTATTCAGCAACCTGAGAGGTTTCTGCTTTGTTTCATTTTAAAAATAAGTCTAAGTTTAGTAATGTAAGAGCCACAATCTTCTGTTTATTCAGTCAGTATTTAATAGAGGTGACACAAAATAATGGTAAAATTTATTTTTTTAATTCAGTACAATATGAAAATTTTAATAAAAATATATGAAAATATGAAAATATGAAAATAGCCCTTTGATATGGAAAGACGCCTCTCCTCTATTGATTACTTGATCAATGAGATAAATCAACTTTAAAATGACTCATTAATTGATTACTTGCTTTCCTAATTTACATATTTTTTAAATTTTTTTTTTTTGTGTACGTGTGTGTGTATTTTCAGGCAGAAAGGGAGAAATCCAGCCTGGGTAGCAAAGTGGAGGAACTGCAGATGCAGCTGATGATGTCCAAACAGGCTCTAAGTCAGCAGGAGGACAAGGTTGGCGCTCTCACTCAGCAGCTGGAAGCAGCGCAAAGTCGTCCGCATCCAAACCCGGAGGCAGAGGAGAGGCAGAAGGTGGAAACTGGAGAGGATGGCAGTGAAGGCTTCGACTACGAGGTGGACACTAAGAGCAAAGAGGTGCTGGAAGCACGAATGCGCGCGGCCAGCGAAGAGCTCCTGAAGCTGAGAGACGAACTCTCTCAGGCGGGTGCGCGGTACAACACCCTCGAGCAGAGATACAAGCAGGAGAAGGAGCGATGGCGGGGCGAGGCCCAGGAGCTGGCCGACAAGATCCGGCAGTGCATCAAGTCCAGCAAGCAGGATCAGGAGCGCATCGGCGAGCTGGAGAAGGAGATCGGAGCCACGCGGAAAGTGGCGACCGACTCTGAAGGGCATCTGAGCGTCGCTCAGGAGGAGCTGTTGGCTTTCTCCGAGGAGCTGTCCAACCTCTACCACCACATCTGTGTGTGCAACAACATTACACCCAAACGGGTCACTCTGGACTACTACCGGGACAACGCTAGGGGTGGTGGCGGAGGAGGAGTGCGAAGGTCACACCACATCTTCGCCCAACACAACGCTCAGAAGAAGCCTCGGGCAAACGACATGTTCATCTCCAAAGCTGCGGCGCTGCAGTTCATGGGCGAGGTGGACAGCGCGGGATCCAGCGCAGACTCGCTGACCTGTCCCGGATCCCCCACTCTGGATTTCAGGGACCCGTCCAATGTGTCCAACCTGGTTGCTGTCATCCGTTGCCAGATCAAGCACCTCAGGGTAAGAGGGCGGTGTCTGAGACACATTTCAGCAACAAGGCAGTTCAAAGTTCTTTACATCATAAAAACATCAGCCATCAATTATGAAACAAGTAATATGCATATTAAAATCATTAAGTAGATGTACATAAAATGTATTGATCCAGTTACTATGATTCAAAGCCAGCTCTAAACTGGTTGATTTAGAGGAACTCAGTGTTTCAGCTGTTTTGCAGATTTCTTGATTTGTGGCGCAAAGAAGCTGAATGCTGCTTCTCCATGTTTGGCTCTGGGGATTCAGAGCAGAACCAGAAGACCTGAGAGGTCTGGAAGGTTGCTATGACAACAGCAGATCTTTACTGTATTTTGGTGCTGAGCCATTCAGTGATTTATAAACTAATAATAGCATTTAAAAGTCTATTCTCTGAGCTACAGGGAGCCAGCGGAAGGACTTTAAAGCTGGTATGATGCGCTCTATGCCTGATTTTAGTCAGAATGCCAGCAGTGGCGTTCTGGATCAGCTGCAGCTTGAGGACTGATTTTTCAAGCAGACCTGTGAGGTCACTGCTGCAGAATCAATGCGACTAAAGATAAACGCATAGATGAGTTTCTCTAGATCTTTCTGAGACATTAGACCTTTAATCCTGGAAATGTTCTTCAGGTGATAGAAGGCTGACTTTGTAACCGTCTTTATTTGGCTCTGAAGGTTCGGATATGATCTCTAGTTAATTACTGTAATAGCTGAAGCTTTGCATTAACTCTAGATCGTTCTTCTTTAGGTCCACAGATAATAACTTCAGTTTTTCTGGTCATCTGGTGATAGTTATGTCACATCCACACATTGATTTGTCCTAATCATCTTTTTGGTGCTTGTATGAGTTCGTAGTCACCTGGTGACATTGTAATGTAGCATGTAGATGGTAAATACGAGGAGTCCCAGGACTGAACCTTGTGGCAGCACCAGCTCACCTCTTACAAACAGGAATAAATAATTTCCAAATCTTATTTTCAGGCTGCTACTAAAAGCCAGGCTGATATTCAGAGTGAAAGCTTTTCCCCTGTACAGTTTTCCTTGAACCTGACGTTGTGTTCAGACAGCAAATGTTCTTGAGTGCCTCTCAAATCCAGCAGCGGTTCAGAGCTGTGGCGACACGTGCCTGTGTGTTGGTCTGAATGGATCGGATTATCAGGGGTCAAAGTTAAGGGTTGTGGCCTGAGGAAAACACAATCCTTTGAGCAAACATTATTTGAAACACTGGAAAGCTTACATTTGTTCTTTCTCTGAAGCGAAAAATTAATTCTACAACTGAGGGAGGGCATTTATCGTGTCATGTTAGCTTTGTCGAGATAAGTTCAAATTAATGTTTAAACTGTCCATATTGTCAGGATTGTTAGTTTTACCATTTTCTCCACAGTTTGTTCAATGAGAATATCAATAAAATTGAAAATATGATTAGAATAATTTACTGTGGGCAGTTAAGTGATATAAATTAATTTTTTTATGTGACTGGTGGCCTAAAGAAGTGCATTACAGATGGGTATGTTTCTAAAGAGTAGCATTTGGTTAAGGACAGTCGCAGACATACAGTTACCTAAATAAGTAATGAATAGTTTTTGCTGCCACATTTATCTTTATCACTATAACACTACAAAGTATCATGATGAAACTTAAAGTCCATATCGCCCAACTCTATGCTAGGAATTTGAAAGTTGTTGCTGAATATATTGTAAATAATAAAGTGGTTTGTTGTTTTAAACTGTTGCAGACGTGTAAGAAATTTAGCAAAGCAGAAAAACATCCATTAAATCACTTTTCTCTGTCCCTGCGTGTCCACTCAGGTGGCTGTGGATCTCTGCCGTCAGAGGGGAGCGATGCCGTACTCTGGGCTCAGCAGCAGCGAGGAGTCGGAGCGGGACACCGAAAGCCTTTTGGAGGAAGTCCTGAAACTCAAATCCCTTCTCAGCACGAAGAGGGAGCAGATTGCAACCCTGCGGACTGTCCTGAAGGCAAACAAGCAGGTAAACGAAGCTGCAGCACTTTTCCTCGTCTTTTAGGTTGATTATTCCAGCAGCATTATCTGTCGATGTAGGTTAAACGTTTGTGCAGAAATGTGATGAACATGTTATGTGTAACCCATAGACCAGTGTTTCTCAAACTGTTTTCAGGCTGAGGACCACTTATCCCATTTAACAAACACTCACGGACCACCCAACTTTAAATTACCTCCTCAATAATGCAACATCTTAATATATAACACCTGAAATGAAAATGTTAGTCTCTTAACTCGTGGAGACTACTCCGAATGTGAAGGGTGGTGCAATAAAACCATGAACAAGTCATTTTGAGTAAAGTACAGATTCTGAAAGTGGATTCTAAAACGTTCTTTATTTCAAGTGTTGTGTGCACTAATGGCATTTTAGGACTATTTGTAATTTAGAAGCATAAGAAAAGAAAGAATAGACTTGAGTTGTGTTGACAAAAACAAACATTTTCTTTCAGCCAGCAGTTAACCGAGCATAAATATTGTTATTTTTAGGTGTTAAGATGCAGTTAGTCAGCGTGGGGCGCAGCGCTGCTCACCGCCTCGATGCTGTGCATCATAAAAGTGTTAAAAAACAAAAGTTCTGCAACTCATCCTGAGAAACTTTCCTCCATAATCTTCAGGCTTTCTTTTTAGTGACTCGGTCTTCAGTCATTTATCCATTATTATTTTTAAACGCAATCCTTTGGTAAGCTAACTGTAGCATCACACTTTGAGCTAACGTCACAGTTGTTACGCAGATACGTTTGAGAAAGACGTATCATAATCATAATATTATGCTTCCGGGAAGCATAATAAGCCATATCTCCCCACTTCACCATGTTGGATGCACTGAGTTGCTGCCATCTGATTGGCTAATGTTTATATCGTGATCTTCAGGTGTACCTAATAAAGGGGCCAGTGAGTTTCCCTTTTCCTGAATGATTTTTAGACTTTCCAGATCGTAAGCCTGCTTTCTCCTCCACTCGTTTATCTCATCTGACCTACTTCTGCCGTTTCTCTCATTCCTCCAAACAGTCTCCAGGTGACGTTTTTGATGTATTCCATGTGTATTTGCACGTCACACTGTTAAACTGATGATGCTGTTACTGGGACAGACTGGGCTCAGGACTCCGGTTCGTCTGTAATAAAATATTTATAATACTGCATTAGATTTGGTTTGGCTTTACTATCACTGGAGTGATGCAGATTCCTGCTTAGCTTAGCATCATCAAGGGCTGTACAGTCCTCATGTCCTGTTATCCTGGTACCAACAGAACGCCTAAATGTTCTGTTTGAAGAAGCGACCCGCTGCTTTTCCTGATGTCAATCAAACGGCGTTCATTTATTTTTAGTCTGAACTGCAGCAGTCAGTCGCTTAAGTTGGTTTGGTCGTTTATATTTTTCGTTATTTTTTATATTTGTTTGCTTCAGTTGGTAGCTGTTTTTTTCGCAGAGCTTCTACCAAATAACTCAAATAAAAAGCTTTTTCTGTGTTGATGCCCAGAACACACTGTTATAGAAATGCACCACTGCTTTGTTGGTAAAGTCTCAGAAAAGCAAATATTGTTGTTGCATTCTTTTTTTTTTTAAATCACTTTTTTTAAAATGTTTGAATGAAACCATTAAAAGCTTCTTACTTTAAGGTTCGTACAGCTGCTTTTCAATTCGGTATTTTCAACATTAGCAAAGTGCTTGTTTATTGTTAAAAGTCCTTGAAAGTGTTTGGTGACCAAACTGCACGGTAATAAATGTAATCGGTTTGATCAAAAACCTAAACTTTGAAAACATTAAAGTTAAAACCAGATATTTTTATACAGCCAATAAAGACATTTTTATTTTGTGACCGTGTGAAGTTAAATCAGACTAAACTTTTCTTGTTTTAAGTTGGTTAGAATGACCAAAATTATTTCTATTTGCTAAATGCCAGAAAAGTTGGGAGCATTTTTGGAAATTTTGTTGTAACTTTGAGTTTAAGCATTTAATTTGAGCAAGAAGGTAATTTACCATAAGGTGATTTGTTTCGATTGTATCAACATAATGAATATCTATTATTCTTAATAGCTCAGTGACTTATTGATCCCTATAATTGACATTGGTTATATTTTATAGGTTAAACAAAGTTATTAAAATTGGGGGATTTTTTTGTTTTGTTCTCGGGTCAGTCTGGTATTTGGGGTATGTGTGAGATACTTCAAAACATAAAATTTAGTTATAATTATGCTGTAGAGTACCATCACAAAATATTAACATTAATAAATAATATATATGTTGAATTGAGACGGTTTAGCTCATTTGTTTATAACTTTAAAGTTGGTGCTGGAAAAGTTTGAAAACTTGAATTTTACTGAGAAAGGTGCACAAACCTTGTTTAAATGTTTGATATTGAGGTGGTTTTTGTTTTTGTCGTTGCAGACGGCGGAGTTGGCCTTGTCTAATCTGAAAACCAAGTACGAGACGGAGAAGAGCATGGTGTCAGAGACCATGATGAAACTGAGGAATGAGCTCAAAGCCCTGAAGGAGGACGCTGCCACCTTCTCGTCTCTCAGAGTCATGTTTGCCAGCCGGTAAGGTTTTTATTTCTGTTATCTGAAACCTGAAAAAAATATTTGTACAAGTCTTTTCTAGGACTAAATGCTTTGTAAAAGCCCTCGTTAGTGGGTAATGAGCTTACCGTTCTTATTACACCCGTGCACGATCCACGGCTTCACGTGAAGATTATAAGCCACATGCTCAGCCTTGTGCGGGGAAACCGATTTGTCCGGTTCAGGCGGGTCATGTTGGGGAGGAAGAGGTCCGAACGTTTGCACGAAACGAGTAAAACTCAACAGAACCAAGATCACCAAACTCTCCCTCACTGAACTGCTCTGCTCGATTTGAAAGCAGTGATTATACCAATGCAATAAACTAGAAAAATGCCTAATTCTCAGATTTATTTATTTTTACTGATGTAGCAGGTGTTAAACGGCTCAGAGGTTCCTGGACGAGTATCAGCCTGTCTGGTCCGTTTGCAGACATTTATGAGCTGCTACTTGATTGTCCTTAAGAAGGATTCAAGAACAGACAGTAATCAAGGCCAGCTGAAGTCTGATCCAACAGATTACAGCTTTGGAAAAGGTTATGGTTCAAGTTTAAGTTAGTAGTGCCACCATGTGGAGGGATGCTGGAACTGCACGTGGACGACTCGCTCCACTCACCTTCATACTTCGTTTTGTTTTGTCTCTGGCTCTAAAACTCAACAAAATGCTGTTAAAGATGGTGATGAACATATGCAGCATCATAGGTTTTATAATTGTGGATTTATTAATTTAAATTCTCACCTCAGGTTTTGATCCTGAAGTGATCAAAACCTCTTTTTCTTTTTTTTCTTTTGTTTTGTCTGTGTCAAACAATCCAGTTAGAAATTTTTTTTTCACACAATTGCATTCTTCTGCAGAGCGAAGTCTCAGATTGGCTGTCGCTCTACGTTCGTCTGCAAAAGTTCAGATTTTCCATCTGCAGTATTTTCTGTTGGAAATGCTCCTCGACGCTCTAATCAGATTTAGTCTGAGCGCAGCAAAAGTTGTTTCAGTTCTCCAACATAATTAGCAACGTTTCAGATTCTAAAAGTCGTCTTATTTGCGGTGTTAGTTGGCGTTTGCCCTAACAGACTCACTCTGTCTCTAACCTGACTGTTTATATGTGCCTTTTGATGAGCTCCTGCCTGCCTGTTTGCGCATGCTGCATGTTGACCCTGTCCACGTCTTCCAGGTGCGATCAGTACGTCACCCAGCTGGACGAGATGCAGAGGCAGCTTGCCGCTGCAGAGGACGAGAAGAAGACTCTTAACTCCCTCCTGCGCATGGCCATCCAGCAGAAACTGGCCCTCACTCAGCGCCTGGAGGACCTGGAGGCTCCTCAGGCCCCCCGCAGCCTGAACAGCAGCCCCCGGCGCTCCCGGGCCAAAGAGCTGGCCGCCAAGTCGGGCCGGGCCTCCCGCAGCCCCCGCAGCAGCCCCGGCAGGCCCCAGCTGAGGAGCAGTCCGCGGGCCAGCCCCGTCCTCGGCAGCAGCGTCCCCGCCTCGGCCACCCACCACTTGCGAGCTCTAACCCGAAGTCTCCACACAAGCCCTGTAAGAACCTCCTCTTCTCTTTCTTCCGACAACAGCTTTCACACAAGCAGCCGGTCCCACGGTGGCCGGGGTCTCCCAAGAGATGCCACCTTCATTAGAAGTCGTAGTATCAGTGATGTTTTTAATACGGAGGTGAGTCATAGACGTTCTCTGCCTCGTAAAGACTCCACCAGTTCTTTGAGCAGTGACTTAACAGTCAGTACGAGTGATAGACGAAGGGCTGCGTCCGGCCGGAGAGCTTCGGTCCCTGTGCGCCAGGACACTTTCATCAAAACTCACATTGCTTCTTCCTCTTCCAGCAGGCACAAGTCTGCTTCCTCTTCACACGCCGATGATCTAACCTCTTCTAAAGCTTCGCGTGTGTATCCTAACACAGCTAAAGCATGGGGCGAAAGCCGGCAAAACCCTGACCCAAAAACACGCCTGGACGCCTCTGTGAGGAAGAAGCAGAGCAGGTCTAAATCCGTGCAAGGAGCAGCTGCTAGCAGCTACTCGTTGCCGTCAGAGTCGGTTCATTCACAGCCAAACTCCAGATACTCAGCGGCCCAAACAGTGGCGGCTCTGTCTGCTCACAACCCGCCTGGTAAGCCCAGGATGAGCGGAGTCTGCAGAGAGTCTAGAGGCAGATCCTCCACCGCCGTAAATAGAAGCACAGAGGAATCACACAGTGCTGTCAACAGGAACTGTGGTAATAAAAGTCAGGCTGCATCTTCCAGGGCCCGGAGCTCTCATTCTAAAGGCTCTCGCAAGAAAAACTAGCAGCTTATGATTAGAAAGTATTATAAATATGAGATGTTGAATAAGCTGCTTTGTATGCATTCTGGTTTTTTTAACCTTTGTGTGTTTTGCCAAGAGATTTGTAGGTTTAATTGGTTTATTGCTGATTGTTGCATGGCTTGTAGTGACTCGTAAAAGTTTTCATACCACTTGAACTTTTCCACATTTTGTCAAATTACAACCACTAACCTCTATGTGTTTTATTGGGACTCTATTCTTAACTCATTTCTACAAATTTAGGCTTTATGCATCAAAAGGCTGAAATTTTTGTCTGTTATTTGCAAAATATATCAAGGAACTACAGTTTTCACCCCACAAAATGACCAATACTTCGACATATTTTACAGAGAGGCTTTTTTATTTTTCAGGGTGATTTGCAATATTAGTTTTGCTTCATGTATTGCAATTTCCTGCTATTCTTCTGTAACATTTCTACGTGACTCGCAGTGAACTGCAGATCTTTATGGATGGAGTTGCAAGAAGAAATTCATGGCTTTCCCCAAATTTAAATCCTGTTGAGAATTAAGAGTATTTCTTTCTACTGGCACCAACATCCTGTTTACAATCAATGCAGATTCGTATAAAAATTAGCTGTAGCAACTTAAATTTGTTGCTAGTCTTTCAAAGCGACAATTTCCATTTATAAACTCAGTTCACACTGTTTAAGACACTTCAGACTTTGATTCTCAAGAAACGTTGCAAATGGGTTGTGGATTTTTAGATTAAAGAGTAACATTCATTTAAAATAAAAACTGTAAATATTGGTTATTTGTTAGCTTCATCAACTTATTCCATTTCAAAAGGTATAGAACTTTTTAACAACTTTTTGTGCCAAATTGGCTGCGACATTTTTCTTTTTACTTCCACAGACTTCTGTATCTCGTCTCAATCAGCTCTGTACACCGGTGTGCCGGTGGAGGCTCCTTCTTCTACTGGACTGAACATGTTGTCTGAGCGCTGCTGCCCCCTAGTGACTGGAGGCTTTATTGTTCAAGCATGAATACAAATGCAAGACCATTTTTTTTAGGTTTCTATATGTAGAGCTGGAATGAAAGTGATCAATTTCTATCTTTATGCTTCAGTTTTAGTTGTTTTTCACATAAAGTCTTAATAAAAATACATTAAAGTTTGTGGTTGTAACCAAACGTGGAAGTTGTAAGAATGATTTTGCGAGTAACTGTAAGATATCTGCTTGTCATTATCATTCATTCTCATATTATCAGTTCTTTTCTTTCTGATTAAGTTGAACTTAATGTTTTTGTTTTGTCTCTGTCTCCCCCTGTTTCCGTAGCGCTGAAACACTCCCACCATCACTCTAAAACCCCTCTGCTCCATAAGGACCAGTCTTCATCTTGTGACTTCCCCTCCACTCGGCTAATTCCTCCATCCTCCCTGCTTGACCTGAGACATCCTGTCCATCCCAGATATGACGCAGCATTAATCCCTCTCCTCCATGGAGTGAAAAAAAATCTGAAAAGATAAAAAAAGACAGAAAATCTTCCATCCCAGCCTCTTGGTGTGGAGAAACCTGCATGCATCCCGGAGGAGGATGAAGAGCCTAACCTGCAGCTCATTTTTCTCTCTCCTCTGATTGTGTCTGTTTTGTCTTTTTCAACGCAGTATATTGTGGTGAACCATCGACAGTATTTATTCCATAAACAGAACCTTTCTTGTACAGTATTTGCTATCCTCTGTCTCAGATTCAAGGCTGTGATCTGTTCTCTGGAGGCGTTGACGTCCTCACACCCTCTTGCCTTCAACCTGGCAACCTTGTCCGGCCTGTTTGGGGTTCTTTAGCATCGGAAAGCCTTTAGCTCCAGGGTTTCCTCCAGAAAACTTGCTAAGCCCGTTGGTTTGGTGCTACGGCAGTCATTCATCCAGCAGCACGTCGTGTTTTTGAGTGAAAAATGTGTTAAAGTTGACAGGAAATTTGAAAATATCACTTGATAATTATGTGCTATTGAGAGATTGGAAGATTAATACCTGAACACCAACTATAAAGTCTTAAAAAATGCAAACATTAAAAAAACTTAAATAAATAAGCAATGCTTAGCCTGGTGGGGACACATGTAAAGCCTGGTGGCCCGCCAGGCTTATAAAGCACTGTGGGAAACCCTGAGCTCGTCTAGAATGATCGAAATGGAGCTTGCTGTTGTCGTTTAACTCCTACCTGTCTTTTTTTAACTTCTGACTTTCCTTGCCTGTCAGCTACACCCTTTAACTAGAGGTCAGGAAAAAAAAAAAGTTGTTTTATGTGGAAATAGATCAGCCATAACGTCACCGCCTCAGGTCAGAACCATAAATATTCAGATCGACAGTTTGGGAAGTCTTCAGTGGAGGTCTTACTTTACAAACTATGCAGACTGGTGCCTATTTCCTGCCTGACTTTTGGTTCAACGCTAGCTGCGTTTCCATTACAAATGTGCGCAAATCTTGAATTTTTACTTTGTAAACTTTTTTAAAGAGAGGGAGGTGAGCCGAGCTCTCATCCAGCCGATATCATCCCCTGGTCTCCCCCCTCAAACGGTTGCTTCCTCACCCCACGGTACATGTAGATCTCCTCTCCCGTCCTGATGTCTCGCCTGGCGAGGCGGGTCGGCGAGGCCGGGGAACTCTGCCAACACACATTTGACATTAAAGTTCTTGGAAGAATTTTTTATCATTTGGCCAAAGGTTGCCAGCTGTGGGTGACATTCCAATGGGTGGACCCGAGAGTTTATGCAGAGTTCCTTCTCCCCATACTTGGAAAAAGTAAATATCTGATCCTTCTCCTCCCTTCAGGGACCCGGCCAGACTTTACCGTGGAAGTCACATAAGATGGACCATTTGGTGAATGCCTTGGTCGCAAAGACCCTGTGGAAGAGAAAATACTTTTAATTTATTGAATTAACATCACCGCCTGGAATAAATAGAATTTTGTGATTGTGGTGTTTCCGTCACACACATGAATAAGTTTGTTCACGCAATAAGTCATTCAAAATCCTGCCAGTAGCGCTCACTGGAGCCGCTAGAGCGACAAACCTCTGCTAGGCAGCGGCTACGTGTGCAGCAAAACTTTTGCAATTTTACCGAAGAGTTATGGAGTTAACATTTTCAAATGATGAAGCTTTTTATAAGCTGTGCGACGCTGTGAGAGATCTGGTGGAGCCAAGAAAACCAAAAACAAACATCATCTTCCTCCTATTTCCTGTCGTCGTCTTTGTTGTTTCTGTCAGTAGTAACATCCGGTTGTCGATCGTGTGATGCAAATATCAGTCTTTCCGTTGCAGCTTTGTGAACTCGCAAAAACTTTATCGAGTTTTTCCCAAATTGGCTTTTGATTTGCATATTTTTTATGTTTGATGGAAACGCAGCTGGCTGCAGCTTCGTTAAGAAAAAAGCCACTTGGCGTCCTAAACGTCGAGCTGCTTCCGGGATTATCTTCTGTAAGAATCACACTCGAGATGAAGCATCTTAGCAAATTAGAAAAATCAAGAGGTTTATAAATTTCACTTAATTGATTCAAAAAGTAAAACTTTGGTTTTTAAGATTGTTGCTTCAAGCTGATGAAATCCTAACAGTTTCTCAGAAAATTGCATAAGCCAGTGAAGTTTCTGCATCAATGTGTGAAGGTGATCACTGTGTGAGAAATTAGCAGCTTTTCTGTAATGTTGGTTTGTTAATTATCACACCAGCAGTTTTGAGTGGCGTGTACACGAGCCTGATTGACACTCCAAAGACCCTCCTCCTGTCTCTGGTTGGATTTTTTTTTCTGAGTTTTGTATTTCTCCAAATTGCAGTAATACCACAAGAGGGAGCCAGAGGAATTTGATTTTTTAATTTCATCCATTTTTTTTCACAGATTATCTGTTTCATAATCTGTCAGGATATAGTGAAAGTTTCAACAAATATCTAAAGAAATAAATTTTTATACTTACTGAAGCTTTAAACTCGGTTTTGGTTTGTTTGGTAGAGTGTCACCTCTTTCTTTGACATTTTTTTCTTCCGTCCAACTTTTAGCTAATTCGCTGAACTCTTAGATGACTAATTTTGCAAAGACATGTTGTTGTCTCAACAACTGATTGGCTCTTTTATTCGTCTTGTGTAATATTATAATTTTCTGAGAAACTATTTGGATTTTCATTAGTTATGAGCCATAATTCTTAAAATTAAAGTCAAAGTCTTGAGATGAATCCGTTAAACATTTTGAAATGGTTTTCTGAAATAACTGAACTTTTTATCTATTTTGGATTTTATTGGCATGCAGTTGTGTGTTTTGACAGGCTGAATTTAGATAAAGTAACGTAATATTTCCTTGTTTCTGTATTTTATTGGCTTCCATTAGCACTTCAGTCTTTCTGCTCTTTATTCTCTGTCAGCTAATCAACAAACATCCACATTATGCATTTCAGATTAAATAGATCTGTGCTCCAGTGTAAACGTACTGTAATCACAGTGAAGCTGCTGCTTGAGTCCGTTGTTTTCTAACTACGATAGCGTCTCTTACTACTGGTGAAGTTTCTGCTTGTTGAACATAGATTCCCCTGAAAACTTTAAATCTGTTAATACAGACATGCTGCAGGTGGAACGATTAAAGTGCATGATTCTATGATGGAGGATTTTATTGTTGGGGCATTTCTGTAATCCAAGAGAGTCGCTTTATTCTGAAGGTCACCTGGTTCGTTGAAATCATCTGGAAATCAAGTCGTACCATTCTCAACCTATGATACAAATAATCAGATATTTGGGTTTTTAATGAGGAAACGTTTTAGGAATTTACTGACCATTTGCTGCAACATCCTGCTTTTTTATTTCTGTGCCTTTTGTTTGTTTTTTTATTCTCCACATTGCAGTCATTGTTCAAACACTGTAGCTTTTATTGTTGTAAAAATCAGTTTTAACTGCTCTTGAAGTTGATTGAAGCGTTGATAAAGGTGATATCTCATTTTGGTAAAATATTTTCACTTTTTAGCTCCTTTGAGAATTAAGTAATCCTGAAATGTTATCTGCTGTATTTATTATGGAAAATTGCTGCTGAAAGGAAATAATGTTGGAAAAATGTAGAAGTTTAATGACTAAAAAGTGAAAATGCTTTAACATAATGCCATGTTGCACTGAAGGTTGTAAATCGATCTATTTAACTCACCCTGTGGATAATTTATTGACCTTTGCTGTATAATATTTTAACTGTATTTAAGTGGTTTGCATTTTCTGTAAATCGACATGATGTCATTCAAACACTCCAAACAAGCCGTCTGATGGTCCTCAACTTTTTATGTGTATGCAAGTTGACCTTTGTTGACCTCCAGAAGAATAAAAAGCCAACACTGTACACCGTTTCAGTTTGGGATGAATTTCTGTTCATTATTTACACAGAAATGATCTTAAATGCTTTTATTTAAAAAAATAAAATAAAACTTCAGATTGCCAGAATGTCACTTATGGTGGTGCAAACAATAATTGTATTTACACACCATAAACATACAATCATTTGTTTTCCTCATTGTCTGAAGTTGAGTCACATCTAAAATTACCCAAATTATTTCTATTTGTTTAAAGCCAGAAAACTTGCTGAGAACTCTTTTTTTTTAACTTCCTCAAATTCAAACATTTACATTCATTTTTAATCAGTGTTTGCAAACATCTGGTTTCAACAGTATATAATCACAAGCAATGCAAATATTGGTATCAAATTTTAAATTAAATTAAACTATTAAAGTTGAGAGTTTCCAGGAACTACTTGGTGCTTCATGAGTTTCTGTTTCTCTGGGGTAAAAATATGACGTAACACGCTAGCCCGTTTCTTCAAGGCTAGACTATGATTCAAAAAAATGGCAAAGTGGCATATTTGTTCTGACATTTTAACAGCTGAAAAAAGCCTTATCTGTCCTACCATCACAAACATAAATGTACAGTTAGCTTATCTCCACCGGGACTTAACTAGAACTGTGTGCTTTGGTCAGATAAAGCTAAGATTTCTTTCAGCAGCAAACACTCTGGGTGGTTTTGGCATGAAAGAAAGGATAAAAATGAACAAAAAAATAAAAAGATAATCGTATACTTATTGTTTGGGTGTTTTTCTTTGAAAGGCCAGGAAAATGTAAAGGTAATTGGGTCTTTTAGTAGGATAAAGATCCAAAACAAATGATCAAATCAACAGTGGAGTGGTTAAATCTAAAGGAAAATTAGAAAAAGGTCAAAGGTCTCGCTGTGCTACAGACATGTGAAATGTCCAATATTGATAAAAATATTTCCAAAAATGGTTTTCTCACATTTCTCAAATTTAATGTGAATTTTAATTTTCAGTGCTACTTTTAATAAAGAATGTATTATTTGTTTTAAGAGGCTTTCCTCATCTAGAGGTGAATATGAAGGCGGCTGGTTTTGTAAACAATGTTAAAGGCTCTTCATAAAACCAGTGTTTGTTTGGTTTTTGTCCCTTCTGGGTTGCTGTAGGAACATGTCTGCGAAACAAGATCTTTCTGTATGAAGAGCGTTAAAGGCTTACCCTGCTTGTGGTTACGCCTCCCATGCCTAATTCAGCAACTAATCAGCACGGGTCTCACAGGTGGATTTTCCACCCACTAACCTGTAAAGAGAGAAGAAGTCACCATTTACTCTGTGAGAAAAATGCACCTCCCGTTTTCACACAATCCTTTAGAAAAGTATTATTCTGCTGTCCGTGTTCCAGTCTGAAATGGAAAAAGGATTTAGATTAAGGAACAGTTTTCCTGAGAAGCTGACCTCAGCGAAAATGTCCAAGTTTTCCCTAATTTTCATAACTGTGGTACTTTGGAAAGATTTGTGTCCTAAATCTCATGGGTTTGCTTGTCTTGCATTATGTAACAACCGCACTAAGAAAATAATTTGAAAACACTAACAATGTTGACCAAAGTGCTGCACAATACCAGAATAGCCAAGCACAACAGATAAAGGAGAGACAATATGCACAAAATATGCAAATGTTAACAGGAAAGAGGCATAAAAAAACCAAAACTAATACTGAATCAAACTGATTGGGATCCGATATTTCCATACATTGACATCCGATCCTAATTTGAAAGTCAGAGGAAATGTTTTAAACAAGATTTTAAAAAGTAGAGGAGAAGGTTTAACATCCATTTAATCATCTGATTGGCAGTTAATCCAGTGAAATGTTCATGTTTACTCTTGATGTTTTGCTACATGTTGCCCAAGTGTGTAAAATTATCTTATTTGGAACTTCAGAGTATTTCTCATTGGGACATAAATCCAAAAATGTATTATTTTCTCTGTACAGATATGCTCTGTATGAAAATGTTAGTAACAATGTTCATTGTTACTAATGAAAAATGAAAACTGAACAAGATGTAACAATTTTTCTTACAAAACATTTTAAAACCCTTAATGTGAGACTTAAGTGTGTGTAAGTTTTGCTCTACACACACTTATTTAAAAGCTTTAGTGAACCAGCTTTTGAATAAAGGGCAGCAACATATCAAGCTATAACTGCTGATGTATTACAGTTGATTGATGATAGAGATTTTTGGGGGGCCACACTAGCAGTATCAGTAATAACAAAAACCTCAGCAGCCTAAAAAATACAAAACTCAATTTAGAGCAACAGAAGTAATAATCTCTGGTCTAAAAGAGGCAAAGGTTAAAGCATAAAATAAAATTCCTAAAACATATTTAAAGCTTAAGCTGCTTAATCTGATGTGGATTATTTCGCTCCAATGTGGGTTTGCATTTAAGCAGCAATTCCAAGATGAGCGTGTTTTTCGTCTGAGCTCGTTTTGAGCTGAACAAGTTAGAGCAATTTCACATCAGAGACAAGGCACATTTAAAATGAAATCGCAGCAATCTGAAGGAAACGATCAGGATTTAGAGTTTCTTGGAAGTTGTTTTGTGTTCAGGCAGAAGGATTTGATAAAATCCTGAAGATGGGACATGCTTTTAGTTCATAGGTTAGTTATACAAGGCTTCACATTGGAACAATCAGCTTCATTCATAACCACGACTCACTTCTTTACGTGCCAGATTGTTTTGCATCATTACTGTGGATCTATTTCAGTTATCTGGTCTGGGTTTTCTTGTGCAGTGTTTCCAGACACATTTAGGGTTGCCATCTTTCAGAAATCAAAACAAGGGACGCCACCACGGCGCCTCGTCCTACTCTCATGGGGTGGGACGTCCGCTGCAGTGGTAGACATTATTTTATGGCAGTTTTTTGTCTTTAAAAAGTGATCCATAGAGCAATCATTAATGCATAGAGGTTGGTTAGAGTGCCCCAAAAATGTACTCCAATCAGAGTATATACTTTAAATATTTTCAAGTGTAAAAAGTATTTGGTAAACCACTAAGAAACTGATCATAACACCTGATTTAATATTCAAAATGTGTCCTCAGACAACTAAAAGTATAAAAGTTATGTAAACATTCTGATATTTTACAGAGTATTACCAAAATACTTATATAAATAAG